>NC_041214.2:136767715-136769500 GCF_002837175.3 Physeter macrocephalus | reverse complement strand
TCGTCCGGAGCCTGTGCTCCGCAACGGGAGAGGCCACAGCAGTGAGAGGCCGGTGTACCGCAAAAAAAAAAAAAAAAAAAAAAAAAAAAAAAAAAAAGATGCAGAACTGTTCAGTTGCCATAAAGATCTTCCCTCTGCTCTCCTTCTAAAATTACACCTACTCTTTCCTCCTGCTCTGTCTCTAAACTCTGGCAACTACTAATCTGTCCTCTGTCTGGATAATTTTGCCATTTCAATATATTATAAAGGCTTGGACTGTAGGCACAGCGCTGGGGGAACCATGTCCCCAGGGCACCATTCCTGGGATCACCGATTCTGCCAGTGATGAACCTGTCATGGAAGCCAGCCAGAGCCACCTGCCCAAGAATGCAAAAGATCAAACAGTTTGAGATGGACGTTTAAAGAACCTGAATCAGGTTAAGAGTCACACGTGGGCCTTATGAAAGTTATCATCATGGGCAGGCATTGGGTCCAGTCCTCTGCTCCTTCAGTGAGTGCACCTGTTCCCCCATCTTCTTCATGAACACCAGCAGATTCCTCCCTCCGCTGAGGCAGAAGCTGCCACCCCAAGGGGAATGACTGCAGTGGGGGCCAGGAATGATCACCTTGCTCTTCCATCCCCATCTTTTGGGGCACATCCATCTTTTCCTTAGATTGGTATGAAGTAGGAAAAATCCCCTCCCTCTCCTTCTCCAAAAGAAGAAACAAAGCCACCTTTAATTTAGGACCAAGGAGGATGGGGTGTGGTGAAGAATGTTATATAAATAAATTCATAAAGTATGTAATATTTTGGGATTTGTTTTTTTCACTCAGCATAATTCTCTAGAGATCCATCCAAATTGTGTTTAGATAGTTCCTTCTTATTGCTGAGTAGTATTACATAATATAGATGTACCACTTTATTTAACCATTTACTTGTTGAAGAACATCTGGACAGATTACAGTGTGGGGCTGTTATTAATAAATCTACTTTGAACATGCAAATACAGGTTTTTTGTTGTTGTGTGAACATATGTTTTCCTTTCTCTGAGTTAAATGCCAGGAGTAGAGTTGCTGGGTTGTATGGTAGTCATGCTTAGATTTTTAAGAAATTACCAATTTTACTCAATTCTGAAATAAAACTATGTATTTATTCCACATTTCTGTTTATTTAAAATGGAACTGTGCTGATAAGTTTCCCTTTATTATTTATTTATAGACCAACATCGGGTAAAATGGAATCTTTATTCTGTTGAGTCTTCTAATCCATGGACATGATGTATCATATCATTACAATTATTTAGATCTTCTTTGATTTCTTTCATTACTATTTTGTAGTTTTCATTATATAAGTCCTGTACATCTTTTATTATGTTTATACCTAAGGATTTAATCTTTTGAGCAATTGTAACTGTTATTAAGTTTTTAATTTAAGTTTTCATATGCCCATTACTACTGTGTAGAAATACAACTGATTGTTGTATGTTGACTTTACCTTAGTTATTAGTTTTGGAGGTTTTTGTGTACATTCCTTAGATTTTCTACATACATAATCATCTCATGTGCGAATAAAGACAGCTTTGTTTACTTATTTTCTTTCCAATCTGTATACCTTTTATTTTCTTTTGCCTGTTGCCCTGACTAGGACTTCCAGACTATGTAGAGGTGACAAAGAATATTCTTTCTTTGCTCTTGATCTAAGAAGAAAACATTTACTCATTAAACATTTAGTCACATAATCATTAATCTTTTTTTTTTTTTTTTTTTTTTTTTTTTTGTGATATGCGGGCCTCCCTCTGTTGTGGC
>NC_041214.2:136744236-136767655 GCF_002837175.3 Physeter macrocephalus | reverse complement strand
CATGTGGTATCCTCCCGGACCGGGGCGCGAACCCGGTTCCCCTGCATCGGCAGGCAGACGCACAACCACTGCGCCACCAGGGAAGCCCCAATCATTAATCTTAAAATATGTTAACTCTAGTTTTTTGTAGATGTCCTTTATCAAGTTGAGGAAGTTTCTCTCTATTTTTAATTTATTCAGAATTTTTATCATTAGTGGTTGCTGATTTTTGTCAAATACTTTTTCCATATCAATTGATATATTTGTGTGATTCTTCTACTGTAGCTAATTAATATGAGAAGTTATACTGATTGATATTAGAATACTGAACCAGCCTTGCATCTCTGGAATAAAACCCCCTTTGGTCACAGATTATAATTAATTTTGCATATTGCTGAATTTGATTTGCTATACACTTTTTTTTTTTTTGATTTGCTATACACTTTTTGAGGAGTATTGCACCTGTGATCATGAGAGATACCGGTCTGTGGTTTTATTTATTGTTTGAACTGTCCCTGTCTGATTCTAGAATCAGGGTAATATGGATTTATATAATAAATTAGGAGTATCCCCTCCTCTTCTTTTTTCTGGGAGAGATTGTGTAAAATTGGTGTTAATTATTTGGTAAACTTTTAGTAGACTTCTTTGGTGCAACCATCTGTATTTGGAGTTGTTTTTGGGAGAATTTTCTAACTAAATAAATAAATTCAATTTTTAAAAATAGGTACAGGCAATTTAATATTGGTTTAGTTTTGGTAGTTAGCACCTTTTAAGAAATTGATTTTTATTACCACCTGAATAGGTTTCTGTTTCATGAACCTCAATTTCTCTTTTATTTAATTTCAAAATAATTCCATAGCCTTCCATGGTAAACAATGTTTTTGCATCTGTGTCCTTTGCTTACATTTTGCTTTGTTTTACATTTCTCAGTATAGTTTGAATTCTTGCTATGTAGAGACTCCGCATATCCAACCTGCTATCCATCTATGAAAAAACAAAAACCTATTTTAGCCATCATGTTATCAGAAAACTATATCAGACTGATGGCTCATAACAGAAACACACTTTCAAACTGATTTTAAGAAAAACCCCAAAGCATGTTTGTTCTGTTTAAAAGGACTGAAAGTACAGAAATGAAACAAGAGCCATAAATGGAGGTTGATTTACTTTATGAAGCCAATATTACTCTGTGGTATTTATCCCAATTTTTACACAATAACTTGAAAGTCAGAAAACCTTTGCCGTCAAGAAAAACAACAAAAGGCTAAAACAAAATAGAAAAACTTTCTTTGAACATATGTTGTTTTCATGCGTAAAGTGAATTTGGCTCTTTAATATCCTTGTTTTAAATTAAAGTTAAATATGCATCATTTTTATCACTGTGTTGCTTAGAAAATTTTACTGAGTTTGTTCAATTGGAATTTATAAATAGGAAAAAAATGTCTATCCAGATATCTTCAATATTATATCCAGTACCAAGTTGTAAAATTTAAAAAAGAAATGCAATACTTAATTGAAATCAAAACAAACTGAAAAAAATTATAATGCTGGAATGATAAGTAACTTATAATGAAAGTTTCTAAATAAAGAGCTTTTGGTTTAGAGAATGAAAATCTAAGCAGTGGATTGTTACAAATGTGTGAACATATAAAAAGATGCTAGATGGAATTCCTTAATAAAATCAAATTTAGAGAATTTATTTGATTGCAAATCATGTTTGACAAAAAAAATGAAATGTTCCACCTGTTTTGTCATTATTTTTCTACTTCTTAAATAAGCATACATGAGAAAGTAAAAAGAAAGTAATAATTAGATATGTGTCTGTTTATTTTTCCTTTTAACTGAGTATACCTGGTAATTGTGACTAAATCCTGTGTTAGTTTGTGGTAGTCACAAAAACACTGATGAAAAAACAAGCAAAACTAACCATCCCAAAAGTCACTACTTAAAACAACCATCATTTATTCTCATGGATTTCCAGATCAACTGGAAGTCAGTTGGTCTAAATTGGTTTTAATTTGATAGCTCTCCTGAGTTTTGTGCTCCTAAGTGGCTTAGTGGGGATTAGTTAGTGTTTGGATGATCTAGACTCCCCTCTTGAGTAAAACAGATTAGACCAGGGATGTTTTTCTCATGACAATTTCAGATGTTCTGGAGTAGGTGTGATAGCATAAATATTTTTCAAGCCTGGGCTTTTTTCTTAAAGAATCATCACAAAAGAAAGTTGCATAGCTGAATTTTGAGTCTAGAGGTGGGGAATTATGTCCCACTCAAACTGCATAACAAAGGATATGAATGAGTGATCCTGTTATTGAAGAAGGGGAGGATGTTGAAGCAATGCTTATTCTACTACATGCCCAAAGCTTAAAACATATCTATACAGTAGATATGTGTACCTATTATTCTAAGTAGAGCTACCAAGATATTGTCCTTTAAAGGTCTGTAGGATACCCATTAACACATGTGAATAAGATTCCAGGAGGATCACTGATGAAGGTGGGGATGGCTATACAAAGAGGAGACTGGTTTCTCATTTTCAGGCTTGGTTCTTTGGTTTATATGATGACATTGATGATCCACTTTTTTGTAATTATTTAAACAGGAAAATTAGACAAATGGAAGGAGGTGGCAGGAGAGAAAGAAGAGATGTAATTGTCAGCCTGTATACCACCACTTAGTAAGAAAAGAATACTACGATGGTTAATTTTGTGTGTCAACTTGACTGGGCCACAGGGTACCCAGACATTTGATTAAACATTATTCTGACTGTGTCTATGAGGTTATTTTACATGAGATTAACATTTCAATCAGTGGATTATGTAATGCAGATAGCCCTCCTAATGTTGGTGGTCCTCATATAATCAACGGAAGATGTGAATAGATCAATAAAGGCTGACTGAGGGGTAATTTCTCTCTGCTTGACCATCTTCAAGCTGGAATGGGCCTCCTGCCTCTGATTTTGACTTACACTGGAACTATATCATTATTTCTCCTGGATCTCCAGCTTGACAATGTAGCTCTTATGAATTTTCAGCCTCCGTAATCATGTAAGTCAATTCCTTACTATTTACACTATCTATATTATATATATAATGTAGATATATATCATATAATATATATATATGATATAAATATTCTGTTCCCCTGGAGAACTCCAAATAATACAAATGCATTGGCCACTGCAGAAGTTAGCCGTTAAGGCAAGCCATTAAGAGAGTTGGCTATTAAGAGAAGAGCCTCTGCAATAACTGGATCACAGAAATGAGAGGTGCAAAGAGGTGAAGAGGTGAAGCTAGAGTAATTAAGGACCCATGAAATGCGGAGGTCCCTCATGTGTGGATTTTCAAAGAACTCATACACGTGTGCAACAAGAAGCCAGATATTTAGCCATATGATGTCTGGAGGATAGCCTCAAGTCACAACTTCATACTAGTTAGGTAAGAATTTTGCCTCATTTTCCTAATCCTTCTCATGAATCCCAAATGCTCTAAAGGTTGAAAGCATGCTGAAGAGAAAATTGTGGTGAAAGGAATGTGAATAAACGTACCCTTTAACTGTGTGTTTCCTAAGGTTTGAGGCCTCCCTGAATTTTGGAGAAAGAGGAGAGGGGATGAGTATTGAATTGGGTGAGCAATTTCTATTTTAAATTGATTAACTTTGATGTAACTTTTTCCTATTCAATTTATTTGAACTAAATGAAACAAACAAACAAATAAAAAATATTTCACCATTTCACCTACCCCCAACCCCCCTCCTCTGGCAACCACCAATCTGTTCTCTGTATCTATGAGCTTTTTTTTTTTTTAATGTAACTGATAAAAAATGTATATAAAACTAAAAGTTTTAGCTTTTTAAAACAAAAAGTTTTCCAGAAAGGCTTTCTTTTTTTGTAATTGATGTAACTTTTAAAACTAAAAGTTTCGAGAAAGCTGTAGAACCCACCCAAGAAACAGGAAAGGGGATATTAATAAGCATGATCAAAAGCAACAATTGGAGAAATTTAAAACATTATGGTCGTACCCCCTTGAGATGGAAGAGTCTACATGCCCAAGGCTGGTTTGGCCTTCTGAAGAGCTCCATGAAAAATTGCTACAACCAAATTGTAAGGCAATCAATTTATTAGAGAATTGAAGATAGTGAATCAAGTCACTTTTCTATCCTTATATTAGCCACAAGCCAAGGCTTAGGCCTTGGTGCCTGACTATGCCAGAAGAAGGATGAATGTTCTTTCAACTATGAATATTCAGCTGGCAAAATAAAGCTGAAGCCAAGGTTCTGTCATTTCATTAACTATTGAAACTAGCCCCAGATAATGACAGGGAAATGTCTTGTGTTTCACCAATCATGAACCTTAAAGTTTATAGTCTAAAAGTAGGAACCTCTTCCTTAGACACTGAAGTCCTGCTACCCAAGTATGTGATGGAAAACAGAGACTGGTGCCTATACAATTGCTTCTCTCTCCCTGTATAATCCTATTTGTATTTTTTCCCTGGAAAATCCAATCTATGTTTCTTCCCCTAGCTAATGACAGCTCATATTTTAAGAATAAAGTATTCCACCACTACATTCATTCCAATGTGAGTCCTGCTTGCCTCCCATTCTTTCATCCAAATCTGTGACTGATGCTCTTTTATTTGCTTTCATTTCAGTATGGGTTTTCCTCTGTCAGAGTATCCGTAATGTTAATTTGTGAGTAAGACTGTTCTCTTGTTTGCATGTTTTATTTATGTACTGTATTTTCTGACTCTTCCATAATTAGATATTCAATTTCAGCAAATGTATTCAATACATTCATTTTCTTAGTGGCTTGCAAGATAATTGAAACATAGATGAAGCCCAATATATTTGGGTAGAATGCAGTGGTTTAAGTTTCCTTTTTTAGAGCACTTACTTTGTGTTAACCAGTGTGCCGAGTGACTTATATATGTCCTCATAGTAAATTGTACAACAGACCTAGTGTGCTTGTAGAATATGTTTTCAGTCATCTGCCTAGCATCCATCCCTGCTTCCTTTATGCTGCCACACCTCCCTAGTTTGTTTGGATATCTACCACCTTAGGTCCTTACTGACCTTAGCTAACCATCTTGGGTTCACTAAAATTAACAGAGAAAGGATTAAATGAGAGGTGTGTGATGCAATTCTGTGTGGAGAGTAATCAAGCAGAAGCTTTCTATAGGGCTTCTGGGAAGAGTTTCTTTGATATTAGAAAGCAGTAAAGTAAAAGAATGACTCCTAAAATTGCTCCACCATCTTGAAAGAATATTACTAAACTAAGAACCAGTAGGAATACTAAAGTGGTAGAACAAAAAAATGAAAGCAAACTGGGTCGCTGATGAAAGCAAACAAGTCACAGATTTCAGCTCTGGAGGCACACTTATCTTGGGTCTTATATGACAATAATTTTTTTTCTTTTTCTTTTTTTTAAACAATGAAGGCAAAATTCATTACTACATTATTTTTACCCACATTTTAAATGTGGGGATATTAAAGTCCAAGGTTTAAGTTAATTATCTATTTAGGCAAGTTCAGAACAAGAATTCAAATCCAAGTCTCTCTCTCCAACGCCATTGTTTTTCCATGGCACCATAGAATTTGTAAGAAATCTCAGCAAACTAGTGAGTGGCTACACTAATTCCAGTGCAGTGTTCTCTGCTTTTCTAAGCATAGCTACACAAGACATAAATAAAAAATAGGACATCTCACATATTTTTAGAAATCTTGCCTTGTTATTCCATTAAACTGATACCAATGTCAAAACCAAACCTTCATCAATGTTAATAATTTTTAACCATCACCATTTTTAACTTGATACCAGATACAGTTTTTATCCTTGGCTAACCTGGGCATAGGTTTTTTTAAAGAATGACAACATTCAAAAGAAGTAATTTTGATAATGACCTTGTAATATGTTAATAAGATGATTAATCATTTACTCTGTAGTGTAGTACGATTCCCAAAGTAAATTTAATGATAACAGAGTTGATACAATGCAATGAAGAGAAACATGGGGAGGATCATTCAGACTGTGTATGTCTGAATATATATAGTTTTGAAGTGTACATTACTCCCTATAGATAATAAAAATGGTGCCCTATGCAGCAGAATAGATGAACCCTAAAAGAGTATATGTATGGCAGAAAAAAAAAGATATATGACTTCATATTTTAGAAAGATACAAATGTTAAGAAAATTAATTTAAAACTAGAAATTTAATTATAATTAGAAAACAGCAAAAATGCTTCAAGAAGATATATGCAGTAAGGCATTCTTGCCATACCTCTTTTTCAAGTACTCATAAGTCAAATACTAAAAGGAAGACCAGACTGTTTAGTGGATACATAACAGATGATTATAAATTTGAGATACATGTCAAGTAAGAAAGAAAAGAAAGACAATTATACACATAGTTAACTGAATGAAAAAGTCTGCTTCTGAGAAATGATATTAACTGTATGGCAGTGCTTATCGCAGTGCAATGGGCTCATCCAGAAAGCAAAGGGTTTCTATTAGACTGTTGCTGCCTCTCAAGTTCCAAGCAAGAAGCAGCAATCACGTTTGCAGTATTCCCCAGAGTGTTTCTTCCTTCTGTCACTTTGGTCTTGGCTGCACTGATGGTGCAGCTTTGTACAGTTCTTTGCTTTATGAAAAGCTTAAGGGATAATTGAATATAAGGAAATAAAAGAATTCACTTCAAGGTTATGCTCAAGCTATATACTTAACATTGAACTCCACCAGTGAGAAATCTGCTGGTTGGAAGCAAAGTTGCACTCTGCAAAATAGATGAGTTCTTTGTGGTAAATGGTAGAATTCTATATAGGCACTGGAATTACATGAAAAAATAGTTGATAGATTCAGGCAAGTCATGGGACTTGTTCTATTTAGCCTAAACAATATTCAGTAAAAATTATGACAGCCAGAATCAGAACTTGAGTATATGTCAAATTGTCAATAATCAATACTTAATAACTACATATGGATAGTCTTTTATGTGTATGAATCAGCTGTGGGAGATTATTTATCTGTCCTCTTAGATAACGTACAGAAGCACAATGCAACACACAGTAATTGCTGCCCTACCACAAACGTACTGCTAATACCAATGAGGGGCAAGTCAATCTAAGAAAGAAGAAAACCTCATAATTAAGGGAAGGATATAATGCTAAATTGTTTTAATTTGTTTGAAAGGAAGATACTAACTGCCTTTTTCAAACTCTCATCAAATGTCTCTGCTTGTCATAGAAACAAACTTTCATCTGGACTAAAGTTAGTCTCCTGAGGATTACATGAAAAGATTTAACGCCAATTTTCCCATATCATTTATTAAAATATTTCAATTTTTAAAGAATCTCGTCTTATATTACAATCCAGATGAAGACAACGTTTGGCAATTCACGTAATGGATGATACAATGTGCAGTTTTATGCTTTCAGAAGCAACACAAATAAACCTGCTCTTGAAGATAATTTTACACGTTTAGAAAAAGTCAACTGATAGAACAGAACTCAATGGCATTTCACATTTGGAGGAATGAATAATTGCCTGCACCAAGAGTGCAGATGGTGGAACCCTTGCAAGAATAGATACGGGGCAGTTTTAATGAGACCTTATCAATGGGTTCAAAGAAGACAGGAAAACCTTACGAGTACCGGTGTCAAAGTCAGCAGATTGAAATAACAGGACTGATAAGGGCAGCTTGTCCACTACACTGAAATCATTAGAGTTGAGGCAAAAAGAGTCTGATATTTTGATTTAATCACAACATTAAAAGGACTGAGTAAAATTCAATAAACAAACATGCTAACATTGCAAAAGTTCGTGACTTCCGAGTTACTTTGTTGCACCCTTTCTTCTCCCTGATGCAATCCAGGAGATCAGCGCCCTGTGTGTTTGCTCACACATGCATGTGTGGGTGTGTTGTGCAGGTCTGTAAGTCAATGACATTAATAAACATTCAATGGCCACAGTTTGAGAATTTAAACTCTTGCAAGTGAAAAAGTTCAAATCCCTAATACGGAAGCATTTTCAATTTCATTTAACACAGTATGATTTTGGTGGGAACACAGGAAGAATAAAATTTGGCTTATCATGTCAGTCTATCTTCTAATAATATTCAACTTTCAACTAGAGGGCATGCAAATTTCTGTGCTTATAGATATTTAAAAGTCCTAAATATAAGACTATAGTTAGAATTATTTAGTTTGCATGGACAGTGTTTATTTTATACTAAGCAAAAATGATATTTAAATTGCTGACCTTGTTTGATGACAGTGGGAGGAACTCTAAGGTAATTAAAGCCTCATTAGATTATCATCAAACATTAACCTGTCCCATCTCACCTTCAATAAAACATATTGACTCAGTGATAGCTTTATAAGAACATTATTTTAACGTTAGAACTACTTTTGTGGAGAAGATGTGTGTAAAAAAGAAGAGAAATATCCTTCATTTGTCTGTATTATTCATGATCTGAATGCTCCATTAATCAGGAAACTGCATTTTTTCCCCCCATAAAAGGAGATGAGTATTCACCTTTTAAAAATACGCATTTCACGTTCTTAAGAAGTGAAACACTGACAGCTCCATAACATTTCCAAATAACCCTATTAATGTTTCTCATGTGTAACTTATAAGAATTGAGGCGGAAAATGAGAAAAAAAATGGCCATTGTTTTATTGTCCTTTTCTTCTTACTGCTGTACTGACACTTCCTCAGAGCTGTGTTAGTGTTTTACAGGAACATTTTTGTGATAATTGCTAAAACAAACCTTTAATGTTTCTTAATTTCTATGAAAGCTCAAACAGGTGGTAATGTACCTATGATTCCATAGTAATACATCTTAAATTCAAGAAATAAACAGGGTATGCAATTAGCTAAGTGATTTAATATAACATTTGACACACCCTTGCAACATCAACCAAATTTAATTGAAACCTGTATTAATTGTACATTTTAATATCAAACCGAATAAGAACATATGCCACAATGCTTGTAGAATTGCCATAAATTCTTCAGAAAATACCTAGGTATTAAGTTTTCTCCTTTATAATTAAAGAAGTAGGACATAGAAAAAAACTGTCCCCAAAGATCTTATTAGATTTGCAGAGTTTTCTGTCACTGTTTTCTCTTAGAAAATCAATATTTATCTTTTTCTTTCAGAACAAAATTCTAATGATTTACCAAAACATGTTTTTCCAACAAATTTTCCAAACCAGCTAAACAGAACCAAGATATATTATTTACTTGCAAAGATTTCTTATATTCAAAGTCAAAATGTGGGGCTTCCATACAGTTTTCTAACTATATGAAATCCCAAAACATAATTTACAATCTCTGGGCTTCCATGTGCTCACTTGTAAATTGCCTATTCCTATAAAGAGATATATTTGAAGCACATTTTAATACTCCTAAGTGTTTTCCAAAAGGAAGTTTCCTCACTGTTATGGAGGAGCAACATGAGAGAGGAAGATTAATGGTGGGTTTGTATTGAAAGACACAAGTTGTAATCTGGCTTCCATTGATTGGAATCTCTAGAGAGGGTCCAAGTTCACATTCATAAAATGGATATGTTCTCCCTACAAGAAAGCTATGTCATAGTCAAATGAATGACAAAGATTTCAATATTGAAATCACAAAAAAATCCCTGTTTTCTTCTTTTATATTCTAAATATTATCTGTTAGCTTTTTGCCTAAAGTAAGAGATAGACGCCAGTAAAATCTGCTTTTCTTTTCACAAAGTCAGATTATGTAATGAGAATGAACCCAAAGAAAGGTCTTACAAATTCTATAGTTTGTTACTGTTAAGTGTTCTTTTGTGAGAGTCAAGGAAAGGAAATGAATTAACATCAGTTAAGACAAGGAAATCAATTAAATCAATCAAGTAGTAGTGTAGGCTTGCCAAAGAGAAGGGAGTTCAAATTACTATTTGGAATTAAGAATATAAGGTAAGATCTTGGTCTAACCTGTAATATTATGACTTGTATAATCAATATGGGGTTGAATAAATACAAAAATTACTTTATTGCTAGGAAAAATTTGCTTTTCAATAGAAAAATAATCCATATCATAAACCTTATATTCAGATTTCTTTCAACCTATAAAAATGTAAGTGTGTTTATACTATAGCATTAAAAATTGTAACCTTAGTGTTTATTTTATAGAGTATTATATTCTTAACATGGTGTTCATATTTCACTCCAGAAAAGGCACTCTGTGTCAGGTGCAGTAAATAGTGTTAATAGAAAATAAAAATTATTAGAAAATAAAATAGAAACAAAGGATAAAGTGTCACCTTAGCAAGTGTGTGTTGAACAGTGGATACTGTACGTGTAGAGGAGAGATGAATTGTCTTTAGACTAAGTAGCATTATAAAGCTTGTTTTTATGAGTCATGGTAAATATTTACAATTACTGCTATAGCAGAAAAACTTTTTTTGATGGAGGGTGGGGATTCCTTTCCATATTAATTTTACCAAAGCAGAAGATTCATCTATCTTGAGTGGCAATCAGTAAATGGTTAAAAAAATCCTGCCACAAAGTATAGAAATGTCTATAGGATATTGTAATTGCTGTTGAGATTCTACAAATAGTTTTCTTTTGATATTGCTGTGTTTATAATTATATTGGAAGTTATCTTATTACATGCTACAGAGATTCTGAATAATTAAATGTAATAGGATGTAATATTTGACTTTAATAATCCGTGTCAGGAGCTAATATGTTTTCCACATGGTGCATGAACTGTACAGCCATTGGAAGATATATTAACCAAAGTGAAATTTCTAATACTATGTTTGGAATTAAAACATATTTTTTCATGTAGGATTTCGAAAGCTTTAGCAAACACGGTGGAAATGCTTCTATATTTTAAAGAAGATACATATATCCATCAATCTATGAATGTATGGTATCTTATAAGTCACACTAACATCCCTAAAAATATTATTTGAGTGAGTCTGTAGTCATTGATCCTGCTGGATCTTTTTGTAAGCCTGATGAGTCTTCCACAAGCAGTAGGAGTGTGAAAGTACCTAGTTATACACAACTTTTTGTCAAATTATTTAATGTGTCCATGAATAATGGCTAGAGAGGGGTAGCATCTGTTGTTGATTGAAAGCAGATTATTAGTTAATTTTAATGGTAATTTAGTACATTATATTAAAAGCTGTCTCTTTAAGGTAAATAAGAGGCATCAGGATAGACTTTTAAAAATGACTTCTTGTGTCCTGTAGAATTTTTTTTTATATATCATAATTTGTGCCTTGTCTTTCAGGACACAAATTGAGCAAATCAAATCAACATAATAATCACCTAATCCCAGATAAACTACAGAACAGTTTAAATGTACTGATATTTCATGTGGGTTTTGTTTTTTTTTTAAAGTATTAGCCTTGGAATGTGGACATTTCAGGGATGGGAAAGACTATTATTTATTTATTTATGACTGTGTTGGGTCTTTGCTTCTGTGCGTGGGCTTTCTCTAGTTGTGGCAAGCGGGGGCCACTCTTCATTGCGGTGCGCGGGCCTCTCACTATCGCGGCCTCTCTTGATGCGGAGCATAGGCTCCAGACGCGCAGGCTCAGTAATTGTGGCTCACGGGCCCAGTTGCTCCGCGGCATGTGGGATCTTCCCAGACCAGGGCTCGAACCCGTGCCCCCTGCACTGGCAGGCAGATTCTCAACCACTGCGCCACCAGGGAAGCCCCTCATGTGGGTTTTAAAAGAAAAAAACTAAGATTTTTATATCATGCTGTTTTTTAAGTCTACAAAATCAAGGAAATACAAACCAGCTCTTCTATCAGTGCCCAATCAGAAGGAGGCTCACACACATTTTAATTTTGACATGTTTCTCAAAGTTTAAAATGTTAATAAAATGGTATGCATTTCTAAATATATAAGGTTTTAATTCTTTATATTATTACATTTTTATTACACACATAGTTTTAGGGTGTACAGATATTTCTGGCTTAAGAAACATTATCATGGTGAAATAAATCATGTGCAATATATGTTACAATAATTTGTCAATAAGTAAACCTAATATAACTAGTAATTACTTGTCTAGAGACTAGCTGTGACAGGAAATATTTGTTCAAAATTGCATAGATTAAAACAGTAATTTATTTAGACTCTTCCTAATAATTTATATTCTCTCATGCTGCTTCCACACATGCATGTTTGGGGTTTTCTATATATTGCTTGCCACTACTTTTCCTCTTGCCTATAGCTGAAGAAACAGCCCATTCTAAGCTCTGAAACAACCACACTAGGAAAACATTATTAGTTCTTCCATACCATCAAATGACATCTAAATCATGTCATAACTCTTTTATATCTCAAGCTCTTGATCAGATCTTATGCCTGTATCCTCTGACCTGCAACACTTGGTGAAAATGAGTCCAGTTTTTAAGTCTTCTTTACTATACTTCTGCTTCAATGAATGATTAACCTTCTACTTTTCTTGCTAAGACCAGAGCTCAGTTTCAGATCCCAGTTTACTCATCTGGGGTCTTCTTCCCTGGGAGGTGCCTACTAACCAACATACTTCTTACAGCTTCTTGGTGGTCTGCTCTATAAAAGATGGTCTTGGAACCAAATATGACCAACACTTTTCATGCCTTGAGTATAACTTGTTGCAGAAGAATTTGTTTCATTGCAGAGACCACCTCTGAAATCCACTGACATAACATTGCTGGGTTGTATTATACACAAGTGTGTCTTGCAGTTTCTTGTGGTTTCCACAATTTCCGATCAACTCATTCCTGTTTTTTCCCCCTTTTCTTATATATTTATTTAAAACAGAGGATTGAACAAGCCCAATATAGCTTTAGCACAGACATTGATGAAATACCTCATCTTTTTTCTTCTTACCTTTTCCTACTCTTCTTTATAAAAATTCATATTCATTTATCAATCACACTTATAGTAGAGGCTTCCTGTTCTTTGTCCATACTAAAGATATTGGAAATAAATTTTTGTCAAATTACTTAATGTGTCCATGAATAATGGCTAGAGACAGGTAGCATCTGTTGTTGATCGAAAGCAGATTATTAGTTAATTTTAATGGTAATTTAATACATTATATTAAAAGCTGTCTCTTTAAGCTGAATAAGAGGCATCAGGATAGACTTTTAAAAATGACTTCTTGTATCCTGTAGAATTTTTTTTTATATATCATAATTTGTGCCTTGTCTTTCAGGACACAAATTGAGCAAATCAAATCAACATAATAATCACCTAATCCCAGATAAACTACAGAACAGTTTAAATGTACTGATATTTCATGTGGGTTTTGTTTTTTTTTTAAAGTATTAGCCTTGGAATGTGGACATTTCAGGGATGGGAAAGACTATTATTTATTTATTTATGACTGTGTTGGGTCTTTGCTTCTGTGCGTGGGCTTTCTCTAGTTGTGGCAAGCGGGGGCCACTCTTCATTGCGGTGCGCGGGCCTCTCACTATCGCGGCCTCTCTTGATGCGGAGCATAGGCTCCAGACGCGCAGGCTCAGTAATTGTGGCTCACGGGCCCAGTTGCTCCGCGGCATGTGGGATCTTCCCAGACCAGGGCTCGAACCCGTGCCCCCTGCACTGGCAGGCAGATTCTCAACCACTGCGCCACCAGGGAAGCCCCTCATGTGGGTTTTAAAAGAAAAAAACTAAGATTTTTATATCATGCTGTTTTTTAAGTCTACAAAATCAAGGAAATACAAACCAGCTCTTCTCTAATCACATGCTTAATTCAACTAGAAGCATATGCACACTTCTGTAACTGTCATTTAAGTGTGCATATATATTTTAGCAGCAACTCCTTCCACCCTTTTTAATTGATTCATAAATTTGCTGTCTTTAATTATGTTAGAGGTTGTAGTTTATGACCTCTCTATTATAATGGGGGCTGTCTAAGTATCAATTTACATCTTAAGTTATGTCTTCAGATGTAAATGTGTGTTTATTAGAAGGGAAAGCTTCCTTCTTCATCCTTCTTACTAAATTAATCTCAATCACCAAGAAAACATTTGATTGTTTTCTGAATGAACAATTATTGCTATATTCGCCTTCAGTATTATTGGCAAGCAGAATGATGAGGGACAGTATGGTAAGGCCAAAAGAAAACTGTAGATTTTTGATTTGTTTCAGGATGTGAAGAACTTAGAAGGCGTCATTCCTCTCCTTACAATAATATAAAGCTAAACAAAAGGAAAATAAATGACTTTTTGAACTCATCAGAGAACTGAGGTCACAAGGCAAAGAGCTACCTTGAAATCTGGAGAAATAGATGAATCCATTGGGTAATACACAAGGTCTGCTAAAATGGTAATTTTGACAAATTGTTGGAGGCTGAGAATAGACTGTCTTAAGAATGCCAAACTCCTGGACCTCAGCTTAGAAGATGGCCACTCTTTCATGGTTTTTAACTTCAGAAATCCCATCAAGTTCTTCCTGGGAAGAGCTGAGAAAGATACCCTGTTGCTCTGGTAGGGAAGGAGAAAAATAGCCATTATGAATTGTCCCCAGAAATGCAGCCCATAACAAAGGCCTATGATGCAGGGGAGAAGATTTAACCAGAGTCTTATCATGCCTTGGAAAGAAGCATTTCTCCCAGTCCAGTCTCTTTTAAATTTCCTATGTTACAAACAAAAACAAAAACTAAGAAACACTTGTGAAGGTCACAGACAAAAGGCACAAAAGACTGAGATTTAATAATAAGATACAGTAGCATGTTTTCCCTACTGTGCAAATTACCACCACTCAACAGGGCTCCAGGACAGTAATGGGAGTTACAGCCGAAAGAGCTGGAAGACACAGACTCTGAGAGTAATACTTAGGGAAGTACACATTCAACAAAGGAGACAAGAAGAACACTGAGAAATCTGAAACCTACAGCTATAGCAGACATTTGTGTACTTGGAAAAAAAAAACAAACAGCACAAGTAAAAGCTGTGAGGTAAGTTTATTCAGTGTCTTATTGAGGATTATATCCTGGGAGACAGATAAATGAGGATTTGTTCTCATTCACTTTATGTTCACTGATAGACCAATGATTATGGTAAATGAGATTGGTCCCCTGAGATGATAATTACTTAATTAATTAATTTTAAAAAGAAAACAGTTAACAAGATAGACTTGCATGTAGTGAACATAGACTATATTTCTGGCTTGGAAGTGTCTCTCCAAAGAAGTAACAGGGAGAAAAAAAACAAGTACAAATGCACAGGGACTGGAAGAAAAAAACAGTTCAATGTGAATGCAGGGTAGAGAGATTCAGTCATTTTGGTAGCAACTGTGAAATCAACAAACTGGCATTATCAAAATCTAATTTAAGTGTTATTTAAGTTGAAAACTACGAAAGAAAGGAAAAAGTTTTCAGCCAGTGTGAAATAGGATAGAGCAAATAATAATAACTGACAAGTATTACAGTTCATGTTTCCTGAAAAAGTTATACCATATGGCTTAGATCTTCATTTACACTTTTGTGGCTATGGCCATTGGAAACTAAACCATGGCACATAGTAAAAACAATAACAAAAACAAAACCACAAAGTTCATTTTATGGATGTTTTGCCCATCTAAAACTGAAAAAGTATAAAGGAATAGTAATAAAAATCTGGAAACATAGCCCTGGGAACTGTGAGAGAAAGCAGGTGAACCCCTGAACACAAGAAACTGTGCAGGGAAATGGCAGTTCCATGGGTGGAATTCCAGCCGTTTGTGTCATGTTTCTCCATGATCAGAGTGTGGCCTGAAGGAAACTTCCATAGCTAATTGCCATGAGCTATGTTTAATTTAATGAAGTCACAGCTGCGGGACTCTTCAACAGGGAAATCTCTTCAGTCTGTATTGCTTGAGGGGGTTGACAGCCATAAAACCACAGCATTTCTTTGCCTGAACATTAACTTAAAGTATCTAGAAAAATAAGAGGTTTCATGAACTTATGTACTGAATGCAGTAAATTTGTTTTAGAATTAACATTTAATAGCTGTGTGAATTATGCTGTTTCCTTGGTTCAAGCTAAACATATCAATTTTGAAAAGAATAAAATATTAGCATATTGAGTGTGATAATGTTCATAGTATTTCAAATATATCTATGTTCTAAGTAGATACATTTATTTAGATACAGGATATATTGCATACAGGAATGGATGTTCTAAAACTCACATGTTTCTCGCCCCTGTAAATAAAAGCATCACACTCCTTCCCCAGCAACTAAAACTGTATCTGGAACAGAGTAGGCATGGAATAATGTTAATTAAATGAACAAATGTAAGCACTGTAATAGAGATTCAACTAACTACTCATAAAGAGATGTTACATTCATTCATGCTCATTCAGTAATATTACTGACAATTATTATAAGATTACTGAGAAATAATGTTATTTAAAGTGATAACATACATATACTTAGATGCAGTAAAAAGTTAAATTTTGAAAAATCACAATATGATAGAAGTATGTTGGGTAAGTTTGCTGAATAGAAAACAGAGGAGTTTTGAAATATGAGTGGAAAACTCAATATATTCTGCCTATGTGATTTGGATTTTTTTTTCCTCAGTAAGATTATATTCTTTTGCTGTGTACTTTTATAAACTTTGTCAAGGAAATTTGAACAGTAGATAATTTAGGAAACTAAGACTTCTTTGTAAAAAAGAAAGTTGGCAGAGGTGTTTTATCCATTACAAGCATCATATTATCATCAGATCTAGTCAAAAGCATTTCTTTCCAAAATTGCCTAAGATTCAAAACCAGTTATTGTCTGCTATGATCATTGATTTCAATAGAGATAAAAGAAAAATAAGGCATTCCAGCATGGAACAATTGAAAGAGAAAAGTGTGGAGGTAGAATAAAAAAGGCCAAGTGCACAGAAAGAAGTACTAGTTAAAAGTGACTGCAGTTATCTATATGAGGAGTCTCTGTAGGAAGAATTGTATATGAGGTAGGCAGGAGAGATAGATAGTAAGGTAGGAGGTAGAGAGGTTTATGGTTAATTCAATAGTCCATTGAAATTTAGGGAGCAGGAGACACTCATGACCGATTCTGTGCTACTTTCTTACTAAACTGGAATGTGGAGGAACAAGAAACAGGAACAATTATAGAGGTCTGTTTTAGGCATTTAAATGAGCCTGTAAATCTATTGATTTCATCATCAAGTACTTCCCACTGTTAATTTTTACAAAATGTTAAGTCTCAGTACTAGTAAAATCATTAGTGAAAAAAAAATCCAGTTAAGTATGATGTATCTCAGATGTTTCATTATCAACTGGATTTTGTGCACCTTGTGCAGCATTGCATGCTGTTTATAGCTTAGCCGATGTATGAGCATAATTCTTAAGGGGTATCAAAATATAAAATATGATCTCCCTAGGTTACACTACATAGTATGTCAGATCAGTAATTGGTAAAATCAGAAAGAAGAAATAAACTGAAACCATAGGTATTAGGAATGACTTAAGTAATTGTATTTTTATATATTGAGGAAAAAGGTATCAACCGAGAAATCAAGAGTCAGAAAATGTTTTCACTGCCCATCCATGCCCTTTGAGAATGTGACAAAGCTTGGTCTAACAGATTTGGAATAGGGTGAACCACTGGCAAAGCTGTTCTGAGTAGCAAATGAATGCAATAAATTATCTTAATAACAGTGATAACACATACAAATTGTTGAACTATCTTTGTTTTTATTATATGTTCACCATGCGACATTTGACTAAGCTGCACTTTTTTCTACAAAGAAAGACTTCATCTATTATTATGAGTGGATCCTATTATAGTTATGATCTACTTGTGATTTTATAAATAGGTTTCCTGAAGCTGGTTACTAGGTAACATGAAAGAGTGACTTCCCTTAACAGGTGGATATATCTCCCTAGGAGGCCAGGCTATGTGTCCAGATAAACAGCCAATAAAGGAAAGCATGGTGGTGCAGTGACAGTGGAACAAATATGCAAAATTCTGCGTGGCTCAAGGAAAAACCATACAGGCCAAAGTGTGCAATAAACCTACAATAGAAACCTTATTTTAAAGTTAAAAAAACCAACTATATGTGTATGTTTATGCACTCTAAGAAGGAATAGAAATGTGTTCAGAATCATCATACATGCTTCCAGTTCTAACTTCCGTGGTGTATGTATGTAGGAGATTTAGGAACTCTGGTCATAATTCCAACTTTCCTTGGATTTATTCATACTACTTTAGCACATCACTATAAGAATTTGTACAGAATAAATATTCATAATATAAACTTCTCTTCATTCTCTATGTCTTCAGAATTTCTTCAGGATGTAAAGCCCAGGCAAATATAACTTAAATATTTCATTCTGACTTTAGCTGTCTGTAGAAACACTATATGAGCACACATGAAAATATTCCATATTTTTAGTGGGTAAAGTCACTACTTATTTTTGCTTACTATAATTTTTCTCAGAATATTTGATAGTGTTATCTATCATACAACATCTTATCAAAGATATTTTTCTTTACTATTATCAAAAATGTGTGACACAAAGTGACCAATATTTATAAAAGCATATTTATACACATAACATAAATGAGTGAACTGCACCTTTTCAAAAAAAATCATTCATTGCATAAGTTTAAATTTTAAATATCAATCTTTTAAAATATCTGTATGATAATCACTTGAATAGTCTCTATCAATTCTGTTAGAAAGACTAGAAGGGGATATCTGATTCAAATAGACTTTGAACAAATAGGTAAAATCTGGAATTTTAATCCTAAAGTTAGAAAATTATTGATACGTGATAACCCTGGCAATGTAAGTGACCACTATGTTTCAGTTTTTATTAATGTAAGATAATTGTATCTTGCCTCTGGCTAAGAACTCAGTTACTTTCAAACCATATTTATAAACTTAGATACTTTTTCCTCTTTATCTCTCAAATGAATTCCAAAATGTCTCAGTAAACCGGTATTCTGTCTCTTCCTGCTTTCACAAAGTATAGTTTGATTGAAGATTTCCTGATTTATCAATGTATCCTGAATCTAATTTAACACTTTAAATTTTTCAAAGATTTTATAACTTACCAGGCAAAAGAAGACGTGCTATTGCAGTTCACCACAATCCTTTAAACTCACCGTTGGCACGCAACCAAGTTGTGAATGACTTTGCAATAGTATCTTATAGATAAATGAATTATATGGAAGATTATGCTTGAGGTGTAGGTGTCTCTCTCTCAGAGAGTAGTGATATTCTTGACAAACTACCTGAAATCAAATCATGAAAATGACTGCCAATGAAAATGAGACATACTTTTTGTCTTAATTTTTAAAAACTACATACTTTTTGTCTTAATTTTTAAAAAATAAATTAATTCCATTTGGAAAGATTTCTCCCATTAAATGTGGAAATAATAAGTACACAATCTTTATCTTTATGAATGTCTTCATTCACTTTTTTTTTTTTCTTTTTTTTTTTTTGTGGTACGCGGGCCTCGCACTGCTGTGGCCTCATCCCTTTGCGGAGCACAGGCTCAGAACGCGAAGGCTCAGCGGCCATGGCTCACAGGCCCAGCTGCTCCGCGGCATGTGGGATCTTCCCGGACCGGGGCACGAACCCGTGTCCCCTGCATTGGCAGGTGGACTCTCAACCACTGCGCCACCAGGGAAGCCCCTTCATTCACTTCTTAATATTAGGCACATCTATTTGGAAGTCCTTGAATTTTGCAGACATAAATATTTAATGACTTATTTTACATTTAAAATTTTCGCAAATAATTTTCCACTCATTTTTCTAGCAACAGCCATCCAGCATTGATACACTCAAATAATGCAATAGCGATAGGAATCATAACCAATTTGCAATTTTAATATAGAAAATGCTCTTTAAAAAGGATTTATCAAAAATTTAGATTTTTTCCCAAGTTAATCAACAGTGCCACCAGGTGGTTACATTAATGCAGGAAAAGGACAGTTGTTAAATGATTTAGTATTTAAAAAATATAAGATTGTTCGGGCTTATATTTTACCACAAAGTAACACTACTAACTGTACATGAGCAGTTAAGTTTAATGGGAAGTAATCTAAAACTTTCTTTAGCCAACTTCTTTCTATTTCTCTATAGTAAGTTATTAATTACCCAGCTTCATAAAGACTTGGTGAACCGTATGATATTAATTTGTTGCATGTAATCCCTCCTTCATGAGTAAGCATGATTTTTTTCAATTCTGTTAGTTTGAATAATACACAGATGCCAACAGTTCAAAGAGGATAAAGGAGAAATGCATAAAATGTGTTAGACCATGTAATATAAATTCGTTGCTTTCACTGAGATTTCTTAATCTTAATACATTAATAAACACTTATGATCTTTTAATTTAGGTGGCATTCTGATTTCATCAAAATCAATAGTTCCTTTATCATATATTTTATCAATATTCATAATTGTTTATAAGCTATACTTAATGCAACATTTAAACCTATTCATCTACCTTCATTAAATGCTTATATTGTTTTTTTCTCTGTGTTTCTTTACCTGTGTTCCTACAGCCTTTGGCTGATGATCCTCTACCATCGCACGCACTGGAAGAGTGATCCAGCTAATTGCTGAATGTGGCGTGAGGAAGGAGCTGGACTTGCACATTTCTGCTCCTTACTACTCTGATTATGGTCTGTCCTAGCTGCACAGAGTCTGTATCCTAAATTTCTTTCTACTGTGAGTAAGCTTGGCTATATGAATCTATGGCCTTCCAACTCTGCTGAGGACTAAATCATCATGATTGCCTAATTTTAGAGAAATTAGGAAACAATCAAGAGCATAAATGCAAACTACAGTCCACCTATCAATATTTTCAGTAATAATTATCATATTTTGGTGTATATCTCCACTCACTTTCATTTATTTCTCAATTGAATCACCACTTGAGTGGGGAAAAAAGTGCTTTTTATTAGCCTCTTTAAAAAATCAATACACTATCATCATAATGGTGAACATTAAAGACTGATCAAGAACAAATAATTTACGAAACTAAGAAAAAAGAAAGAAATTTGAAACTTGAGGAAACTGAGCCAAAGCTTGTTTTATTTTTTTAACCCAATCAAAAAATGCAACATGCCACAAATATGGTAACATAGTTTTATGTAATTTTCTCTGTATTTTAGATATTCAATGACAAAAAATGTAATCAAACAATATGAAGAGCATCATTGATGAATTTCAGCTTTGCGGAAACTTTTAAAGAATGAGGTAATTTAAGTTTAATTTTTCACATTATGGAAATACTCATTCAAAATCTCAATGTCTTTCATATTGAAAAGAATGTGTTAATCATACGTAAATCCATTGAAAAAATAAAAATTTAGAAATCAAGAAATTTGAATATCAAAAAACAACATGCTTGAGGAACAGTTTTGCCGTAACTGCAACTTTCACTCGCTTCTGAATAAAACATTAAACTTTTCCACATCTTTGGCACCATGCCATCACCTTCCTATAAATGCAAAATAATTTATATATTCTCCCATTGCAAAATTGTCACTGAATTTCTCTCCTTTCCAGATTAGTTCAAAGGCTCCTTATATGAATTTAAGAACCTCCACAATGTGACCTTAATCCATTTCCCTTCATTATTAGAATCTCTTGTTGCTGAAGCTGCAAGGAAGAAAATACAGTACAGAAAGTAGAACAACACATGCATTTAATGAGGGTAAATGAATACATTCAAATGTTGCTTTAGGTATGACCCACATTTATTAATACTGATTAAAATATGTAATAAAATAACTTCAACAATAGCCACAATGATCCCCACAACCCGGTATCATGCCCTTTTGCTTTCCCCTCCCCTGGGCGATGGACTGAACCTAATAAACAGAACAGAGCAAAAGTGATGAGATGTCATTTCCAAGATTAGGTTAAAGAAAGGCTCTGGCTTTGTTGGAGTATCTCTGAGGAAAGCTACCTGACGTGTTGAGAGTCATTCCATGCAGAATCCCATGTGGCCAGAAACTTACATCTCTGGCCAACATCCAGAGAGGACCTATGACCTGCCAAAGCCACGTGAGTGAGCTTAGAGATGGATCCTCCCCCAGTGGAGATGAATGCAGCCCCGGCCAATAGATAGACTGCAGCTTATGAGTGACCCTGACCCATAAGTGCTCAAGCTAAGTTGTTTACAGATTCCTGACCCCAGGAGCTGAGATAATAAATATTGGTTGTTTTAAGCCTGTAAGTTTGGGGATGATTTATAACACAGTAGATAACACTCCCATACACTGATGACTGACACTGAGAGGCCACCATGTCTGCATACTTGTCGGATGAATTGGTTAAGGTTCTAACTTCCTCCTGCAGTAGGCTGGTAGGTCCAGTTACCACAGTTCAGAATTGTAGGAGTGGAAAGGATGATGCAGCCATCTTTGACCAGTGAGGGGGGCAGGGAGGGAAGGATCAATAAGTAAATGTCTTTCATTTTGTTGTAATTCCCCCTCCAACACCCAAAAGAAGACTCCAAGATGTGATGGTTCCACTTGGCCTATCTTCAGAAGTCTCCAAGATGGAGCAGTCAGCTGTGTTTTTGAGAACCGTGGCTGGCTGGGTAATATACCTTCTGGTATTTGCTCTCTCTCCTTTGCTGCCTCTTTCCTCTTTCTTCACACCAGCTTAGATGGCATTACACTCCCAAATAGAACTCTAACCCTTAAGCTTTTGCCTCAGCTACTCTCTCTTGGAAAATCTGTCTGTAGCAAATATATTCCTTAATGATAATTCTAAAAATAAAAGTTCAAATGGAAATACACCAAAACCTAATTTTAATTATCTTTAGACTTGCCATAAAATTATATTTAACTCATATTTATTTATTTAAACCATTTTAGTCACAAGAGAGCTATAAGGAGCATGACAGCTCTGATTTTTTCCCTAAGTATTCAGGAGAATAGTTCTGAAAATTTAGAGTTATATGGCAATGCTGGTGTGAGGTTATCATGAGTTTGTCATAGTTATTTCTGAAAAAACACAACATAGTCTGAACGCTAAAGTTAAGTGTTAAAAACAATCATGTACCAGATAGATATCTATATATCCATAATGAGCTAGAATATTTACTAAGATTTTGAAAATGAGGTATTTAAGAAATATTGTGCCAAGTTCTGGGTTTAATTTAAGCTTGAAAATTGGTAAGGGTTGGTAGCATCTCTGACAGATGACATATGAGAAGACACATTATTGCTTTTCTTTATTTCTGTACTCTATATTGGCTGCATCCACCATAAGATTAGAGTTGCTATGCTAACACATATATATGGAATCTAAGAAAAAAAAAAAAAAAGGTCATGAAGAACCTAGGGGCAAGATGGGAATAAAGGGACAGGCCTACTAGAGAATGGACTTGAGGATATGGGGAGGGGGAAGGGTAAGCTGTGACAAAGTGAGAGTGGCATGGACATATATACACTACCAAATGTAAAATAGATAGCTAGTGGGAAGCAGCC
>NC_041214.2:136690258-136744119 GCF_002837175.3 Physeter macrocephalus | reverse complement strand
ATATGTATATGTATAACTGATTCACTTTGTTATAAAGCGGAAACTAACACACCATTGTAGAGCAATTATACTCCAATAAAGATGCTAAAAAAAAAGATTAGAGTTGCTAAATGTGAGAAATTATATAAAGAAAAATTTCAATAGCAAAAGCAACCACACCTTGTTTCAGAATACAACAGAACGATAGCTAAAAGATATCAGATTTCTCCTCAGCAGCCAATTAGGTACACTGAATCATGAACATTTATTTGCTATATACAAATTAGAGAGGAGTCAAAGGAGAAAGAGGAAGGATGACCTGAAAACTTAAAACTGTGCCAGATGTGGCATAATGGATGTGAAGTATCTATGGTCTCGATCTTAAGGAGGCTGGGAGATTCAGCATATAATACATTATAGCTAATAGGAACAAAATGTAAGAAATCTCAGAAAAATGCCTTCGAGCAAATTAACATTTTGAATATGTGAATCGGAGGCAGTGTTAAACTTAATCATGGTTCCAATAACACAAGGCAGAGTTATAAGCATATATTTACACAAATAATAGACTTCTATGTCATATTCTTAAGGTGATCTTGAAAGTTTCTAAGCAAATTTTGTTGACAGATATAAAACAATCCTAAAGCAGTGTTTATTCAGGAATAAATATTCTAAACTGCAATTTATTGTTTAGCCTGGTAATTATCTTGCCATAGTTCCTTAAACATTAAAGCATATTCTGAACCATTTATAGCCATTCCTAAAACATTGGCTTTAAAAACTCATCAATGAAATTATATGGCCAATATTAAATATTTTGGAAAAAAATCCAATTCTACTACTTTATTGTTGTAGAATATATATATTTTAAAATTCATATTTGAATGAATTTTAAAGTATATATATTTTAAAGTGATTAAAAAATAATTATTGAGTGAATTTTTAAAACTCTGATGAACAACTTCAATTAGATTCATCTTACGTCAATGCTCTATTACCAAAAAAAAAAAAAAAGTTTAATTTGTAGCGACTTTTTCATGCAATGTGGGTCACTGGAAAAAATAATAACCCTGCTGCCTTCATAAATTTAAAGGGTTCCAAGTCATTAACATACAAAATTAATAATAAACCATTTAACATAGACCCTTGAGAGAGAGCAGATGTTTCTGCCTAATTAGAGAAGACCTAACCCAAGATGACAGTATATTTCAATCACCTTTTTAAATAAGCATAAAGCCAACCTATAGAGCTTTCACACGCTAACAGTGACATACGTAGGATTAAGGAAGACTCAGTGAAATGTCAAAACTACGCAAAGATTAAAAGAAAAAAATCACACTACCATAAATACAAAAATCAATCTTTTTTTGTCCTTATGGAAATAGAGTCCAGTTTTTCTGTTGTAAATATTATTGAATGATAAATAATAAAAAAATACAAATCAAAATTTGAGCAATGTAATGAGGGAAGAATTGTGAAGTAATATCTAACCTTAAAGGTATTTATTAGAATCTTAAAATCCAAAGGAATATGAAAAGAACCTATTAAAAATAACCATTTAAAAAATCCCTGAAATCATAAAATTGAAAACATTAAAAAAATTAAGAATATTATCAAACCAAAGGCTAATTTTTTTTTTTTTTTTTTGCAGTGCGCAGGCCTCCCCCTGTTGTGGCCTCTCCCGTCGCGGAGCACAGGCTCCGGACGCGCAGGCCCAGCGGCCATGGCTCACGGGCCCAGCCACTCCGCGGCACGTGGGATCTTCCCGGACCGGGTCACGAGCCTGTGTCCCCCGCATCGGCAGGCAGACTCTCAACCACTGCACCACCAGGGAAGCCCCCCTCCGCGGCACGTGGGACCTTCCCGGACCGGGTCACGAGCCTGTGTCCCCCGCATCGGCAGGCGGACTCTCAACCACTGCACCACCAGGGAAGCCCCCAAATGCTAATTTTTAAAAATTGAATCAAACCTCTTTCAAACTTGACCACAAAAATTTGTAGAACAAATCCATGCACAAACAAGATTAGGTATGACAAAGCAAATGACACAAAGATAAGAGAGAGGTTAACAGTAAGTTTGAAAATCTTGAACAGGCATTGGCAAACTGTGGCCCAGGTATCAAACCAGGCTTCCACCTGCTTTTTAAATACAGTTTTATTAGAACACAACCATTGTTTACATACGGTCTCTGGCTGCTTTAGACGACAATGGTAGAGTTGAGTGGTTGTGACAGATTGTGGGATCCACCAAACCAAAAATGTTTCTATTTGTCCCATTACAGAAAAAGTTTTCTGACTGCTGACTTTTAGGAAATTGACAACTTTTGAGAGAGAAAAATGAAAGAATAACAGAGAAGTTACACAGAAATATACTAACAGCTACTGAAGAAACTGAAGCGATAAGAAAATAGTCACAAACAGCCAGAATTGCCAACAGTTTTAACGTTAAATTTGCCATGTGTTCACATCCTAACACTTGTCAAGTTTTATTTTATTTTGTTTTATTTTTTAATGTTAACTATTCTGGTGGAGGTGCAGCAGTATTTCACTGCAGTGCTGGTTTGTATTTCCTTGATTAATAATGATTTTAGGCAGTTTTTAATGTGCTTGCCTTTGGCCTTTTGCATACCATCTTGCTAGTATATAGAAACGCAATGAGTTTTTGTATTTAAACTTGTGTATTAATCTTGACAAATTCGAATATTAGCTTTAATAGTTTCTCTGGCTATTCCTTTGGATATTCTACATATTCTCAAATTATTGTAATTTCATACTTATATATGAAAGAAGATAATTTGTACTTTTTAAAAGTTGTTATGTCTTTTATTTCTTTTATTTGCTTATACCTCTAGCTAGCACCTCCAATAAAACATTAAATAGAAGTAGTGATAGTGGTGACTTCCTTACCCTTAACCTGTCTTTTACTTCTTTTTGAAAGATGCTGTTCAATATTTCAGCATTTAGTATGATGCTAGTTTTCAGCTTTTTTAAATGTGCTTTATAAGACTGAGGAAGTTCTCTTCTATTTCCAATTTGCTGAAAGCTTATATAATAATGAAGTATTTAAAGTTTATCACAACCTTCTTCTCCATCTATTGGAATGATCATACATTTTCTACTTTATTCTGTTATTGTCATGAACAAAATCAATTAATTTTCAAATGTGAAACAAAACTGCATCTCTATGATAAACATTCTTCGTATTATGTATTTATTATCTTTTGATATATTATCGGATTCAATATGCTAATATTTTGCTTATGATTTTGTGTCTATATTCATAGATGTTAGTGGCATGCAACTTTATTTTCTTGTAGTACCCGTTGATGTGTTTCACTTTGAATTTTCCTGCTTAGTGTTCTTTGAAATTCGTTAATATCTGGATTTTTAATATCAGGTTTGGATAATTATTATTCATCATTTTTTCAAATATTTCTATCTCAATCCCTGGTGCTCTCCTTCTGGATTTTAGATCTTTTTATCATGTTCCATATCTCTTTATGGTCTAAGTTTAATATAGGGGTTCAAATAGGAATTTTTCTGGGGAAAAATTTTGGAAGCTGTTTTCTAGTTACACATATTTAAGGTGATAACAAATTAAAGGCACTGTTTCAATACAATCCTGGGGAAAATGTAGGTGACAAAAATGTGGAAGGGTGTTTAAAAATTTAGGTAGGAAATAACTGACAATGGCAAGATCTTTAATATATTGACAAATGATAAATAAAAGACCATATTGCTTGCAAAAGTGATAAATATGAGTATTAAATCACAGATCAGCTTTCAATTTTGAATATGTGTTTTTTTTGATTATTTTACTACTTAGTTATATAACAAGGATACATTTACTCTCACTGAGCTCTGATTACCTGATTCAATCTGAAATTAATTTCATGCAAGAAGTATGTAGTCTGTGTACCATGTGGATGTTTTGGAAAATATCAAACTCCCTTCAGCTTAGCTTACTAAAGATTTCCTGAAGCAAACAAGCAGTATAAACACATTATATCAAAATCATGTTTACAGTCAACAAGGATATCATTGCTTCATATTGCAACTGCTATTCTGGTTCCCTGGCTGGTATCCCTAGCTCCATTTTCTACCTCCATCCAAAGTCCCAAGAGACTGAACTCTTAAAGGATCATTTTTAATACTTCATTTCCACCTAATACATATAGATTTTTCTTTTATAGTTCTGCAAGTGATTCCAAAAAGGGAAAGGTGATTATACTTACCTCATTCCTAGTATGAATCAAACATTTTGTATGTCATTTCTTTTAATCCAGTATTAATCATCTTATTTTAAAATTATCTTTAAAGATAATATATTAATTATCCACTGCAGGATAACAAATTACCCCAATACCTACAGGCTTAACTAGCAAACATTTTAACAATTTTTAAGGGTTAGGAATTCACGAGCAGCTTAACTGGGTCTTCTACATCAGGGTACATCATGGGGTTGTGGTCAAGATACCAACAGGGTCTGCAGTCATTTGAAAGCTCTGCTTGTATCTGCTTTCAAGAAGACTCACTTACATGGCTTTGGGCAGAAGGCCTGTTCCTCCCCTGGTAGGGTTCTCCACTGGGCTGTTGGAGTGTCTTTATGACACAGGAGCTGGCTTCCTTCTGAGTGAGTTATCCCAGAGAGAGGGCAAGACAGAGGCATCAAGGTCTTTTATGATCTACACTTGGATGTCACACGCTATTCTGATATAGTTTGTTCTATATAAGCAAGTCACTAAGTTCAATCCACAAACAAGGGCAGGAAGGATTAGGTTGTACTTTTTGAGGAAGAAGTGTTGAAGGATTAGTGGACACTAAAACTATCACAGAGGAGAACAGTGAAATTTTGCATTTGAATATCACAAATGATTGAAGTGGTTAAGGCTTAAGTATAGGCAGTGAGAACCATAGGTGTTATGCTTGAGTGATTACAAATGGTTGTTGAACTGCTTTCTAAGAGAATGTGATAGTCTAGGCTAACTGCTGGTCTTCTGGTTTTGCTGCATAATATCAATAGTATTTCAGGACCAGGTTGAATTATTGTGAAAAATAAAAGAGATTGGACAAGCTATTAAAAAAAGATTTCAGAAGGCAGGAGCCAAGAGAACCGTGTGATCGAAGTGGAGGTGTACAAATGGGAGGTTTGCTGATCGACTGTAAGTCTCCTGCATACCAACGAGTTCCGTTCCGAACGTACATTTGAAAGTCCAATTTGTTCGTAAGTCCAACAAAGTCAGCCTAAGTACCCAACAAACACAATCAGCTATATAGTACTGTACTGTAATAGGTTCATAATACTTTTCACACAAATAATACATAAAAAACAAACACAAAAAAAGATTTTTAATGTTACTGTACAGGACCCTGAAAAGTACAGCAGTACAGTACAACAGCTGGCATACAGAGGCTGGCTTCGAGTGAACAGGCAAGAAGAGTTACTGACTGGAGGAGGGAGAGGGGGTGGGAGATGGTAGAGCTGAAGGATCGTCAGCATTAGGAGATGGAGGGCAAGCTGCAATTTCACTCACACCTGACGTTGATGGCACAGAATCTGGTTCCTTACTGGAATCGGATGCAGGTTTGCATCTTTGAGAGTTTGCAACTTGACGGTTCTTATATAGGGGTCTTACTGTACTAGAAATTCTTTACATTAATTCTCTTTAAAGCATTCTTATAATATCTATATTTCAGTAAAAAATTTGGATTGAATCTTTTTTGCTTGTGTGTGATCAACAGCATGTGAACAGCCTTTCTATCCAGAGCATTGGTGGACTTATATCATGTCTCTTGGGGATTACAAATCACAGGCACCAAGTAAATCTGAGGTAGTCATCTCTTTGAAGCAAACAAGTATAATTCTTACTGTCTCCAGTGGGATTCCTTTGTACTACTGGCCCCAGGATAATGTTTTTAGCTTTAAAATTCAGCAATGTGCTTATCACTTTTAAAATGGAGTTTTCCATTTGCTTTCTGAATTTTGGATTGTGGCTTAAGGCATAATTTTTGACTTTGCTCAACATCTCAGGTATAAATGTTTTATTTATGTCATGATTCTGATTGTTGTCATTTTTTTCTTCATTTTTTTACACACAAAATATGATATAAATGTTAATATTAAATAGTGATCTCCATCACATTGTTAAATATCAAGTTGATTAATTAGGAGTTAGGATGTAAAGTATTATTTTAAAAATTATGGTACATTCATTGGGTAAGTTATTATACAGGCATGAAAGATCGGATTTTTTTTTTTTTTTTTTTTTTAGTGGTACGCGGGCCTCTCACTGTTGTGGCCTCTCCTGTTGCGGAGCACAGGCTCCGGATGCACAGGCTCAGCGGCCATGGCTCACGGGCCCAGCCGCTCTGCGGCATGTGGGATCTTCCCGGACCGGGGCACGAACCTGCGTCCCCTGCATCGGCAGGCGCATTCTCAACCACTGCGCCACCAGGGAAGCCCAAGATCGGATTTTTTAAGAATATTTAATGACTTGGAAAATATTCACAATAAAATATTAAAAATAAGAAAAGAAAAAACAATATGCAACTTGACATTAACATATATGCATACGTAAAATATGTAATATACGTGTAAATAACAAAATGTTATTTTTTTTCTCTTTAGGAAGTGGGATGTGGCAGATTTTTTGCACTTTTATTCTATAATGAACTCTATGACCATCAAAATGAAACAACTAATTAGAAAAAAAATTGGCTATTTTTAATCGATACATATAGAAAACATTTTGATTCTCACATGTAACAATATAATAATTCAGAATCTATAGTTTTCTCTAAGAAACAGGGTTCATTCCAGCTGAAATTGTACAAAGAAAGTAGTAGGTAGAGAATACTCTAATTCGATAACATTTTAAACAAATAATCAAGGTAAAAAAAAATAATTGCATAACTTTTACAAAGGACCAAATTCTTTATAAAAGTAAGATACTATCAGGATTAATCATTTCTTAGCAGAGCCAGGGTCCTGTCTTATCCTATATATCAGCTTTACTCATGTCTATTTAATTCATAGTTTTTTGTTTTTTTTTGCGGTATGCGGGCCTCTCACTGTTGTGGCCTCTCCCATTACGGAGCACAGGCTCCGGACGCGCAGGCTCAGCGGCCATGGCTCACGGGCCCAGCCGCTCCGCGGCATATGGGATCTTCCCAGACCGGGGCACGAACCCGTGTCCCCTGCATCGGCAGGCGGACTCTCAACCACTGCGCCACCAGGGAAGCCCTAATTCATAGTTTTGATCAGTTAACTCAAATGCTCTGATTAATCCTTGGTAAAAATGTATTTTCTAGCATTTGCTTTTTAAATTTTTATTTATGTTTCTTTTTTTTGTTTTCAGTATCCAGAATTCTCTTCAATATATTTCCTTTTGAGTTTTTTATGTTGGTATCTGTAAAGCAATGAACACAGCTATATAAAAGTCAACTCAGAGAGTCACACTGAGTTGCCTGGAGTCAGCTGGGAGGTGGAGTGAGGGAAGATTTTCAGCATCCCTCTCCCAATTTTTTGTATGGAAACTTCCGGGAAGTTGAAGTATTTTGATATTTTTATAAGGATATCTTGACAGGAGAGATGGAAGTTCTTAGGATTTAAGTTTCTAGGAATTTTAATTGTTAGTTTCAGATTTGCGGATATGCTTGACTTCCATTTTTCAAAAACAGAATACAGTCTATGTCTCTATGGGTGCTAAGGGGTGGGTGAGGCTCACATTTACTTGCTAAACAAGTAACAGACAACACCGGGGGAAGACAACTTTACCTCCTCCTCTTTTTCCCCTTCCCTTTCAAAACTTTAAGTTACTTGTCATCTGAATTTTCTGCCTGGCTGTTCCTTTATTTTATTCCACTTCTTAGAACTTGAAACGCCAACTATGCTTATCAAAGCAAAACCACCAGCCAGATAATAATCTCTCAAGACTTTCTTTCAGAAATTGCTTGAAAATGAAAGAGTTGAGGTTAGAAAAAAAAAAAAAAAGCCACATGAGAAAGCCTTATGAAAACTGGAGCAATCCTTTGGTTAAAATCCCAATAAATATGAAGTTTACAGGTTCCAAAATTTAAGTTAAAAGTAATTTTCGCAATTTATAGTGTTTTCTTTCTGTATATATGTTTTAAGTTTAAGGCTGTGAGAAGTAAGGAGTATTGTTGAGAATTGTATAAGTGGTCATAGCTTCGTTTGCCTTCTTTGAAGTCTTCTAATAAGAAAGTTGAGTTCACTGAGAATATAATTTTGTTCAAAACCTTGGAATTCTTTATTCATTATTTCGACAGATATTTATTGAATGCTTAGTAACCTGGGCAGGGGGTGGCAGTGGAGCTTGGAGTAGAACTGTGAAGAAAATAAAGAAAACATTTCTGCCCTTATGAAGTTAACATTCTCATGGATGGATTTAGTTGTTAGTGATGTTATTGGGTGACTAGCAGGTACATATCCACCGTCAGCTTTTCTTGTAGTTCTTTGGGCTCACATGTTACATAATGTCTAGTGATCATATAATTTTCTGTATCATATCATTATTGTCTTTTTATTTGTCCTTGCCCCCCCCGACACACACACACACATTAGAATGATATCAAATGAAGTCAGGCACAAACATTATTTTTGGCTTATCTTTATTTCCTGAGGTAAGATTATGGCTAGTACATGGTAAGTATTGTACATAATTACTGTTTGTTGAGAATTGAAGAATTAAAAACAAGAAACTTTGCTGGAAAGATAATCACTCCTACTTAATATCAGATTTGCACAATATTCATCCTCCACATTTCTTTTTAACCTTCATTTTGTTTCAGGTTTAAAAGGCTAAATGACTGTGCCAGCAGTGTTCACTGCAAAGAGAACCACGGCCAGAGCATCAGCAGAGCTGAGATAGGTGTAATGGATCTTGGCCTTGAGGAAGCAGAAACATATAGCATTCAGTGTGCAGAGAATCTGCAGAGCACAAAGCCGGGGACATGCACTAGATACAAGCCATGAGAAATGAGGAAACAGTAACAGCACTGGAAAAAACCTCTTTACATCATTTCTGTGATACTTCAGTCTTAATTTATATTATGAATTGTATATCTTTTCAAGGAACTGATTACAAACAATTTGGTCTGTTGACATTTATTCCTAAGAATCATTCCGAACTGAAATTCTTAAAGAAGCATTCTTTTCATCCAGGTTATAAAATTTGATAACCTGACTTGGGTTTTGTTTCTGGTTATCTTCAGAAATTTAATTTGCAGAACATTAAATGGCCCAAGAACTTAGACAATTAATCATTAGACAGAAAATCATTAATTTTCCCTCTCTTTCTCCTTAAGCAAAAAAGGAAGATAAAATATATGTCACCGGGTGGACATGCGTTATAACAATAGCTTCAACCAGGGAAGTCAACGAAGGTCCGAACCAGCAATCTCGGTTCACTATAGTAAGCAAAGAATGGCAAACTACCACGTTAAGCTTAAGCACAAAGCAAAGTTCATTTAAGCATAGGTACGCTCTCAGAGAGGGAGAGAGAGAAGGAGAGAGCCGGTTGTTTCTGAGAGCCGGCTACTTCAGCAAAGTAAAGCAAGCCCCAAGCAAAGTTTATCTAAGTAAAGCTACACTCTCAGAGAAAGAGTGCGTGCTGTTTCTGCGAATGGAAAGCAGCATTCCTATACAGGCTTAAGGGCTCTTTTAAGGAGCGTTTTGCAGGGAGGGGTGGGGGGGTGTGAGTGACAGGGGATCATTATTTGATTGACAATCCCGAGCGATGGAACAAGTTTACTGCTGCGCATTCTCTCATGCTTGAATCACTAAGAAATGCCCCCTCGGGGGAGCAAAACCATATGTAGATTTTATTATAATTATGGTATAATGAGTTTGGGTTTACTCTAAGTTATACGCCTGTCTAATCTGGGCATGCGCAGCCCGGGGACGCACCCTCGTGCCTCTCTTTTCTCAGGATAAGCTGCCGACCACACGACCAGCCGTAGTTTCTCCCGGATGGGGTCAAGGGAGTGTCCCCAGATGGCTGGGTGTGTGACTCCATCTCTTCTTGTTTTTCTCACCACTGTCACCTCCTTGCTGCTAATGTCTAACTACCTAACATATTCGGGATGATGTTTACTAATTAAATTATTATACATTTTCCCTTCTCTATTCTTTTGCTTGTAGCAGTTACATTTCTTGTAGTGGTTAATGCTATGAATAAAATTTACATTTTATTTCCTACAATTATAGTTTTTTAATTATTAATTTTATTTTTAAAGAAATTACTCTCCGTCTCTTGAGCAGATAAATTTTCTGCATACTAGCAAAAAAAAAAAAAAGAAACAAAAAACAAAAACTCCAACAATCCAGCATTATGTAAGGAAATGTACCAGCAATCTTCTTTATGCACAAATGTTAAATATTAAACTCAACTTATTTTTAAGTACCTTGAAGCAAAAGTGCTATTGAATTCCTGTGATAAAAGAAAAAAATTGACTTTAATTCTATATTTTTATCAAGTAAGAAAAATGGAAGGGGAACATAGATTGATGAGGAGAGGAAAGGTCAGTTAATGAATGTATATAGAAAGCCAAACAACCAAGCACACAAATAGAACATTTGGCAACTAGACATAAAGATTAATATGAGGAAATATATATATAAAGGTAAACAAGGAAAAAGTTTTGAAAGAAAGGAAGGAAGCCTTCCTACAATTATTAATGGTCTCCATTATGGTCAATATTCAGCACATTCCTCACTTGAAACTGTACTGTTTGACTCTGGGGATCATTTTATCTCTTCTTAAAATTTTAAATTTGCTTGGTTAACATAAAATCATTCACTTACATTTCAAATTGCCTTTTCTCTCTTTGTCAATTCCTATGCTTCCACCAGGACTGTCACCTTCATTTTACTCTGCTTCTCTGCCCACTCCACGTAATTTCTGGGTAATATCATCCAGTGGTCTATGACCCGGGACAATTCCGAAATTGATGTCTGCAGCTCTTGAAGCTGAATCTGGCCTCTGTAATCCGATGCCAAATGAATTTTTGGAGACAGGGTTTTGGGTGAAGTAGAAAAGAAAGCTTTATTGGTTATCCAGGCAAAGGGGTCCACATCGGGCTAAGGCCCTCAAAACTGTGTGTCCCGACCTGGAGGGGGTAGAAGGAGTTTTATAGTAATGGTTCAAAGAGGGCGTGGTGATCAGCTCCTGGACATTCTTCTGCTCGGTTGGTGGGGAGGTAAGTGGGAGTCAGCATCATCAACCTTCTGGTTCCAACCGGTCTGGGGTCTGAGTGCTTGTGGGCAGCATACAGTTAACTTCTCCCACCAGGTGGGGCTTTCAGTATCTGAAAAACAACTCAAAGATCTTGTTATGTGTATCCCTTGAGGGGGAACCAGAACCTTGCCCCAAGGCTGCACTATTGTTTCTCTTGACTGCTCCTCCCTTGTCCCTTCCCTAATTAACAACTGTTTGTTTGAATCTGCCTTTTGGAACTCAGGGAAGGTCAAGGAGGCTGAATTGAAGCCTATTTCCTATAATCAAGAAATGGGGGATACAGAAAGGCTTTTGTGTCCAGGAGCCTCACAGGGTCCTGCTCCGTATCACTTTGACATCACAAGAGTGGTTTGTATTAGACCTCATTGTCTGCAGGTCACTATGTGCTCAGTTTAACTCCAGTACACACATTTTCACACTCATGATTTGGGTTCAGACACTCACCTTTCCTTCCCTGCAATCTCATATCATGACTCACCTGACTCTACTATTTTTCCAATTAAAATAATGATTTTTTTACCCACTGTTCTCCATCCATATTGCAACCACCCTAAACCTCATGATGTGTTCCATTATTTCCAGAATAAACTCAGAGTTTCTAATCTAGTATGTGAAAGGTCCCTGAAAAATCCCTGATTTCCGTTCCAACCTCTGTTCCTATCACTTCTCCCACTATTCTCCCCTTTTCTACTCTCTAACTTGATGGAACTACTTAAAATTCTCTGAAAAAAAAATTAATGTTCTTTCACACAGTTAAGAAATTTAGCTCTTCAGAAGTTCCACATGGTAGTTTATATAACCATTGATGTTCAACAATTTGTCAACTTTAAGAACTGTAAATTAATTAAATCCTGCACTTTGGACCTGCTTAATGATTCAGATGCTAATGAAAAAGCACGCTTAGAAAGCAATCAAGTGTATCAGAGGAATTAAGTAAATTTGTATGTCTCTGTCAACATGGATTAGTGATATTATTTATTTCCTCATATTGGAGACTGCAGAAAACACAAACCATGACCTCTCTTTTAATGTAGACTCTGGTTCAGGTCATTAATATTTTAAACATATGGTAAAAAAGAGCACTTGAATTTAAATAAAAAGAATCTCTACTGAGCTACATGCAAAATTTTAATCTCAAGATATTAAATGCTATTTCATAAACATTTACATATAAAATATGTTCACTCTAAAGAGGTCACTGTTTATCCATGGCTTTTCTAACATAGGATTCATCAAAAAATAAAATATTGATTCTTTATAAAAATTTGCTTCAGTAGATAACTTAACCGACTGAAATCCCCCAAATTATCAGTGCAATGGAACAAAAATGCAAAGAAATTTTCATGAAAACATAATTTTTTTTCATTTTTCAAATGTATTTAAATTTTACAAGGCATTTCTCTTTCAAATGTAAATGAAATATCATGAAATGACTAAAGAAAATATAGCAGAGTAGCATTAAATATAAACATGGGCTTGCCTCAGACAGTGATGAAAACGATTATTTATCATCTGTTTCTTATACTCCTTATTTTCCCTTGAAGTATTCTATACTTTTCCATCTTCTTAAATGTTTTCACATTTAACTTGTCACTTAACTGAGCTTAAGGGCCTGGGTTCTCTTTTCTTTTTTTGCATTAATACCCATGAAGAACCAAATTTGTTTACTAATGTTCCCTGGAGAAAGCAAAAAAGGAGAGACTTGTTTCACTTATTCAAAAATCGGTAACTCATGGCGACTGTTTTTTCTCTTTTTGTTTTTATTCTTCTCCAATACCAACTCCCAAGGAAAGCAATACTAGGCAAAAAGTGTTTGTTACACATAGCAAGAGTTTAAAACATTATCTTCCAGGATATTGTGAATGTTGAATATTTTAAAAGATAAATTTGTTTAAAGTGTAGAAGCCATAGTTAGAGATCTCTGAAGAGATCTATACTTTCAAATGTTAATCCAAAACATGCACTAAATCATAGCATAGAATATACTCAGAGGTGAGCAATCCCATTTAAAGAAATCTCTGACCATTAGGAGTTAGCTGACCAGAACTTCAGGATGGCATTTACATTCATGCTAAAAAGTTTTGAACAAAGCATGCATTACTATCTTTATAACTGACAAAAACTTTTGAACATAAAATGAATTTATTAACAATTTAAAACTGAAAGATTTTAATACTGAGCATTCTCTAAAAATAGAAACTTATTAGCATTGTGGATGTAATAATGTATAAGAAGAGATCTAATTTTTCATATATCTGGCATTGAAAGATACAGAAAAGGTGAAAGTCATAATAAAGGTTTATGTATATTAAAATATATATTATATATTAAAATTTAACAGTGGTAATTTTCTGCTGAAAATATATGGTTTTAAAAGATTTTAGTTGTCATTCACCAAATTATAGAAGAGATAAAAGGAAAATGGGCAGCATTAGATATATTTATAAATAAAATAAACTTTATAATTTTTATTTGAAATGTTTTATACATTTCAAATGTTAATATTAATTCCTTTTCTGTTACTAAGGTACAGAACTATTAAAAATAATTTAAGATTCATTGACTATTAAATTTATTTTTATTATACATTAAGTATAAACACAAATAAATAAAATTGACTTGCTACTAAGTTTCCTGAAAAATAATTTTATAAAACAATTTTATCACAAGAGAAGTGTTAGAGTGTAGATGAAATAGGGCCTTTCCAGAGTTACAGTATTAAGAATAATAAAAAAGTATTACAATGTGATAGTCATGGTTAAAATGTCATTTTCATTTATTTATTTTGATAGTATGTTTTTCAAAGTAAATGTGGATGCTCCAGTTTTCCCAAACTTGTCATTGGTGTGTCCTTTTATGCTGGGTCTTGTGTCATTTTAATATGACCATATTGATAGCTGAACATTTCTTTCTTTCTTGGGACAACGAGAAATCCCAGGCTTACCGTGTAATGTCCACGCTCTGGAATAGGAATCAGCCACTCCTTCAGATAGTCTTTGTTAATGTAGGAATAATATTTAGAAGCTAAATTCTTGCCATTGTGTGTGTTTGCTCGTTGATCATTCAGTGGACAGGCAAAAAGTAAAATTATACACACACACATTTTGTCATCAAAGATTTGGAGTATGAAAATGAGATGATGGATGGAATTCAAGTAACGAATATTTTATCAGCATTTTCCAGTGTGGCTACTAAAAAATTTATGAAGTAAAAACACATTCTGCATCCATATTTCAATATCAATATAAACCCAAGAAACAGTTGTAATTCATTTTTGAGTTACGTTGTACTTCGTAAACAACTCACAATCACCTTTCAAGATTTATGTCAGTCCAGTTTAAAAGTGAAATACAATCTATTTTCCCAATGGGACTCATGTGTAACCTAAAGGGTTTTAAAAAATTTCTGATTGATAGTTAACCTTGAATTCATAGTTTAATATTTATTGTTTGTACTTGAATCAGTTTGTAGATATTGTGTCAAATGAGTGATATATGATAAACCGAAAACTTCTGAAATAACTTGTGAGTATAGCAGAGTTTCAAGCACATATATGTACCATACATTATACAGAGGACTTGTATATAATATCTTAATTAATGTTCTTAAGATTTCCCACTACGAAGTATTTTCCCATTTTATACATGAAGAAACATAAGTGTTTAGCAGATAAAAGCCTATTGAGAATCTGATTCAATAGACCAGGGGGAGTTGACAGGTCACATAAAATACTAAAGTTTGAGAACGACTGACTTTGAAAGTCTTACTGTTCGAAGGTAGCATCTGATGCAAGCCTGAACAATAAAATATTATAATATATTGCAGGGTATAAACATAATTATCAAGAAATTAATCTCTTCATAGTTTCAATTTAAATGAAAATAGCAATGGGAAATGGTTTTTAATGGATTTTCTCTTTAAAACATGAAACAAAATATAATTAAAATTTGAAAGTGTAAATAAAACAGCTCAAGTCTTTTTCATACTATGTATTATAGAGAAACAAAAGTAGGCTTTGGTAACAGGAAACCTGAGTTCAAAGTCTAATCGAGCTCTCTGATCCTGATGGATAATTTTCATTTATTTACCCAAGATTTGTTGAGTTTATTCACAGCTCTGTACACAGAGAAGAGAGCAATGTACAAGATGTGTGATGACCTTGATTATCAAACTTACATTTTAATAGACAAATGACAATGCATAAATAAATGCATTAATAACACAATTCCAGAGCATGAGTGCTGTGAAGAAAATAACGTGATATTATGAAGAGAAAAAGGACAGTGGAGTTTATTTTCACAAAGTAACAGAGGAGATGGAAAAAGTTGGGTAGATCAGAAGTAGGTATTAGATTTGATATAGCTGATGTAGAAAAAGAAAGTCTGGGGTAGATTTTGACTTGTGGGTTTGCAGAAATGTAGCACCATTTTATTTACTGAAATGGGGAAGATTGGGAGGAGGTCTGATTTGGCTATTTTAAACTTGAAGATGCCTATTAAACATTCAAATGAGTTACCAAGAAGACGGCAGTTAAGCCTAGAATTCAGACACACTGAAAGTATAAACATGTAAATCTTCAGCCAACATAGAGGTATAAATATGTAAACTCAATTCATGGGTTTCCTGTCACCATGGTACAGAGAATTCACAGTTTGATGCATCCTTCTAAACAAACAGCACAGTTAGATAAATAGGAAGATAGAAAACAACAACTAAACAAATGTTGATAAACCCTGTAGGGGTGGAAAACTTTTCCCTTCTTCCCTTCTAGGTTCTTTGGCTGGTCTAATAATTAAATTGGCGCAAGAAAGATTAACAGGAGAAAAGCTGATTTTGTATGTACAGGAGCTGCATAAAAATATGAGACTCCCTGGCAATCAGGTAATGGAGGTTTAAGGAGAAGGGGGTTGGGATCTGAGGTTTCAAAGAGGAAGAAGGCAATTCATAGGAAAATGAGAAGAGCAAGGGTTTGGTACACAAATGTTTGTCACACCATGCAGATCGACCTTCTGGATATAAAAGTTATCTTTTGTAATAGCGCTCTTCCTTGTATGGAATCCCTATCTAAGTTCTCTTAGGCAGTTAAGAGAGAGGTTAAAAAGCTCTTCCTGAGTCTGCTGGGCTCTGATTTTCTTCAACTCAAAATAATCCAAATGCCAAAGTGGCACTTTCTGAGTGGCTTATTCTGCTCTCCCCAGCCCTTAAAACAGCACACATTTCTTTGTGTTCCAGAAATGGATTAGAAACATGGTGGTAGTGGTTGTGATAGATGAAGGTTGTTTGTGCTGGACTACACTTCCTAAGGCAAGAAATGGGTAAAGGGGAATAAAAATGGATCCAAAGAGAGAAAGGGCCTTAGCCAGACTGAAGCCAGACTTCCTGATCTTGAAAGGTGGCTAAAAAAAAAAAAAAAAAAAAAAAATGCTGCCAAACTCCATGAGGATCAAGGAGTGGGGACTTTGTCGCACAACCTTTTAAAGAGGAATTTAGCCATGTAATCTACTGGATTTGTGCTTGGATATGAAAAAAATCTAATACATACTTAGACACACACACAAGAAATGAAAGAAAAAAGGGAAGGAAGGAAGGAAGGAGGGACGAATACAATCCACAATTGAGGTGTGGATTCATTTCTAATGAAATTTATTTTAAGGTCTGCTAAAGGTATTGAATTAATGATATAAATAATAATGATATGTTTGAAAGGTAAGTAAAGCTAGTTAAGAACTGGACTGGGGAGGGCAACATGTGTTAATAGCAAGGAAAAGAAAAAAAAATAGAGTGGGGGTAAGGTAATAGCTAAGAGAAATATTACTGATAATTTTCCAGAATTAATAAAAAACATAACTTCTCATATTGAAAAAAACACTTATCATAAAATTAATGCACAAATGCAAGTATAGAAACCTGCAGTGCAACAAATTCTGTCAACGAAAAATTGGCCTAGATAAGTTGAACAGGCAAAGGAGACTTTATTCAAGACTATTACAATATATGAGAGAGATGAAACCCAACTCCATTGAAACAAAAGGTGAGATAATTTTTAAACATTGAAGCAAGCTAGTGGAGGACGTAGGGGTGCGGTGGGTAATGTGATTAGGCCATCTGTGTTTGCTAAATGCAACTTATCAAAGTCAGGCTCCAACCCTCACAGAGAGACTGGGAAGTAGGGGCTCTATCTTTCTGGATGATTATATTTCAAAGGGATGGCCCCCAGGTCCTTGAGAAGCACATTCTTTGATTGTACAACTAGCAAGAGGCTAAGAGATTTACCTTTCAAAGAGGAAGAGGAAAAAATTTACAGTTCCAAGTTGTCTTAAACAAATGTTCTAAGAAAAGAGAGGTCGGGGCCTATAGTCAGGAAGAAACTTCTCTAAAGTTCAGTCAAGCAGAGGGGAATATTAAGGCCATATTGGTAAATTCAAAGAGAATAATTTTAACAATAGAATGAAAAATATTTCAGACCAATTACAATCAAGAATTTACTATTAAGTACCCTTGACAACGAAACCACCCAAAGATGAACTTCAGCAAGAGGGAGTATAATCTTTAAAGGAAGAAACAGGAGGCAAGAATTAGTAGTGAGCAAAGTAATTGGTAACCACATGGATAAATCTAAAGAAGTATGGCATTAGAAAACCAAAGCAATAATTTCTAATTTGCAGCAGGTTTAAAAAAAATCTTGAATTAATATATGTAACAACTAACATCTAATATGTTAGAGGGGTGAACTCAAGTATTATAATGTTCTTGTATTTTTCTTGTGGAGTAGCTTTTTATTTTAAACATAACAATAAGTTGTATACTAACATTCTAAAGACAAGAAGTAAATGTTTATCTTCCAAAGGAGTAAAGAAAGTGTCAACTTAAAAAACAAATGCACAGTGTAAGAGCTGTGAATTGAGTTTATTCAGTGTCTTACTGAGGACTCTAGCCCAGGAAACAGCCTCTCAGATAGCTCTGAGAAACTGCTCTGAAGAGGTAAAGGAAGAGCCAGAATATATGTGAATATTTTGCTGGGGGGGAAAAAAAAACATGTAGCCAAGCATCAAAAGATTACTGCTAATCACAAAGAACAGACATCTCAAGTTAATAATTTTCATGTCTTCCTATGTATGGGAAGATGCAAGAATCTGGGGTCTTTGAGATGTTTCCTTATATATGAATCTTAACTATCTAGGGGCCATATCCAAAGCACAGAATGCTTCCTGTTTTTCTCCATCCTGAATTCCCCTCAGTCAGACTTGTCAGTGGGCAACCGCAGTGGCTTGATCTCTATAGGACTGGAATGGCAGTCAACTTTTTTTTTCTTTACAAAAGAAAAAGGCAGTAACAAAAACTTGATGATCTCAGTAGAAAGCAGCAAAGAGCAAAATAGTAGCAAATAAAAAGAGCAAGAGATAGAAAAACTAGACAATTTAAAATGTTTTGTATCCTGTTTATTGTACAGGCGTATGTGATGAATGCAAAGTAACACACACACTAATTTAAATATAGTCACATTCCTTCAAAGGGCAGTAGTAGAACCTTTTATTTCTCATCTGAGTCAAAAACACAAATATAAGTGTCAAATTTAGAAGGTAGGTACACGAGTATCCTTTAGACTATGCCAATTTTAAAAATATTTAAGTGTTTTATTTTTGTAATAATTAAGAGATCAAATGGCAGATAAAAAAAGATGTTATAAAAAAAGAAGATAACTGGAGAAGTGTTTCTGTGAACAATGTTGGAAAGATGGGGGATCAGCTGGGAAGCACTGTAAGAGTGAGGAGATGCACTGCCCAATAGTATGTTCTGTGATGATGTAGAACATGATTTAGAGCTGCACTGTTCAGTATAGCAGTGAACAGCCACACGTAGCTTCTGAGCCCTTGTACTGTGGCTTGTGTTACTAAGGAACTGAATTGCCCACTTATTTAATTTTAACTAATTTAATTTAAAATAACTTTATGTGACTAGAGTCTGCTTTGTTGGGTAGTTCATTTCTGGAGTATGTCTGTACAAGGAAGAAAATGATCTAAAAAGACGATGTGGTATAAGAGAAAATAACTGAGTGAAAGTGAAATCCTTGAGAGAGCAAAAGTGGAAGATATACATGTGGCAAGTGGAAGGACTGGATTTCAAAGGACCTACTTATTCCTCTGTAACAAAAACGAAGACGTTAATTATGTAAATCAGCAAATTGTTATTAAGCACCCACAGGCTGGGATCTCAGTGACATGTTACCTATGCATGTAGTGTTTACATTCTAATGAAGAAGAAAGATAATAAACAAATATTTAAATAATATGAATCCATCAGAGATAATTCCTATGAAGAGGTTGCCATTAAGGAGGCCAGTAATGTCATTTCTGAGGAAGAGATAAGAAGAGCAAAAGCTAAAATGAAAGGAAATAGGTAAGCTCATATATGAGTGCAGACCATTATGATGGCAAGCCTTTGGGACAGAACACAGACTGGCAGGTTTGAGGTAGCTATAAGGACCGTGTAGGCAATAAGGAAAGTGGTGAGGCTGGACAGGTAGCCTGGGGACAGACCTTCTGGGACATGTGTGGGCTTGCTGCTGTAAAGCAATGAAAAACCATTCAAGATTTTTCAATATAATAATGACATAGTTACTTTTCAGTATTCATTTTAAACAAATATTTAAGGAGAAAATACTGTATATTCTGATGCAAGATATCTTGTAAAAATAATTTTCTAACTTGTTGATGGGCAGATTTTAGAAGGGAAAGAATAGAAGCAGGTAGAACAGTTCATTCACCCAGAAAATATATATTGAGCTGTTGTTATGAGCCAGGCACTATTCATGACATTAGGCATTCATAGGACATACAGGCTGATATTCCAACACCTAGTTTCTATTTTTAATTTTATCCCCCAACTAAATACTATAAATGCATGGTTAAACTTAATTCCAAGGAGTAAATAACAATGCCTAATGTATATGAGATTAACATGCAAATATAGGGAGAAGAAGGAGACGAAAGAGGAGAAGGGGAAGGATAAGGAGGAAATCTAAAACAAAACAAAACAAAATTAATTCCAGAAACTAGACGAGAATACCTAGTGCTTATATTTTGTGTGTTGTTGTTTTTGTTTGTACATATGCATTCAGTGTTTGAACAATCAGACGTATTTAGTATGTCTGGTGCTTTGTCTTAAATTCACTAATGAATTCCATGATGAAATTTGTCCTAACTTTTCTCCTACCTTGTTTCCTCTATTCACCTTCATTTTATCATCTGTTCACTTTCCTTAATACAGCCCTTGGTAACTTTTTGACTCTGCTCTATCTAGGAGACGTTTCATTTTCACTGACCCACTCCCTTAAGAGCATCTACGAATGGCTACAGGGGCCATGACATTTGCCTCAAAATTTCTGAGTCACTTTGCCCCTCTTTGAGAGGGGAAATAGTACTTATAATACTAAATAAATCACAAAAAGTATTAATTCATAGAAATACATATTTGTATTAAGTTTATATAAAATTAAATGTGATTAATATTCAGTTAAAACCAAAATGCTGTATACCTCAAATGTATATTATACAAAATTAAATATGAATTCAAAAAAGTAGTCCCTCATATTTAAGTCTCATTTATTTATGCCAGGGTTATCAAAATGGTCTTTTTGATATACATTATGTATTTGCAGGTTTTGTCTTCTTGTTATTGAGAAGGATATTCTTCATGTCCCATACTAAGAATGATCATTTCTGGTCTTGAATTACTATGTTGACAGAGTTGAAATGGACACCACAGGGCTCAAGAGAATCCCTCTGCTGTCAACTTCTATCTTTATCCTAAGAGTTGTACGCATTTTCTGAGCCCCTTACATCAAATTTTAAGGGATCTCAATATGGTAAGGAGAAAAGAGAATGCAGAAAGTGACATATCTGTAATTAAAATATATATTGATTTGGTTGATAAAGCAGATGGATTTTCAAATAGATTTTAAGATGTCAACACTTTGTCTGTTACAATTCATATTGTCTTGAAATAATATCTGTTCCTTCAGTTTCCTTTTCTAATTCCGAAAGCAAATACAGCATTCAAAATGCCAAAATCCATTTGAAAATAACCACTATTTATCTAGGTTATTTTCTCATAGGTCGGATTTATCCTTTTTTAAATATATAGTTATGTCTGTCAAGTATTCTACCCTAAAAAACAGGGGGAAACGTACACATGATCTTAATCAGAATTGTAAGCTACAATCACTTTCTAAGGGCATATTAAGGAATTGTTGATTAACATGAAATATACTCTTCAATAATTCATACTGATGTGCACAGGATCCAGGTTGATAGCCATAAGTGAATGAACTGTTCCTTTTTAAAAATAAGTCACTAGTATATTTGAATTAGAATATTTCTCAAATGCACTCTAATGATCTTAAATGCTCATGGAAAAATATGAGCAATTTAATCATTTGTAAGAGAAAGTCCATTACAACACCAGGATAGAAGCCACAGAGAACTTTGTGTGAAGATAATACATGTCTTAAATTGAACAGGAACATCCTGAAAGTAGTACAGTCAATGGAGCAATTATGTAATGTTCTTGGTTGAAATGATATCGGTTGAATGTAAATATCCATTTACATTCTCTAACGGCCAGCATAAAATATGCACAGTATTTACCAGTGTCCTTTTTTGGTCCCAAGAAGTCTCTTGGTATTCTGGATCCATCTGGATCACATACTTTTAAGAAGATACCTCCCTCAGTTTATTGTAACAGTATCAGTTAATATATGTATAAATAGGAAAACATCATATTTAAATAATCTTATGGTATATTAAAAAAATAAGTAAACTAATTCATGTTATTCTTGCCAAGAGACTGCAGCAGAGCTTAATTAACATCAGTTTTTTAAACATCTTATGCACATGACATAAAACATAACTTTAGTTTTAGATTGTAAATAATTTGGATTTTATCTTATCAGTCATCAAGAAGGAGATCTCTTCTTCCTAACTGGAAATTTTCTATCAAACATTTGATAAAATTGAGGCTTTTTGTCTATTTTCTTCAGTCTTACCTCAGTGCCCAAAATAGTTCCTTGAGATCCTAGATTCTTCATAAATATTTATGCATTTAATTAGAAAGACCCAACCTAACCTAGATATTAAATTAGCTTAAGAATGATAGCAATTTGTCATATCAAAAGTTAAGAATTTTTCCCCAGTCTTACACACACACAAACATACCGGCTGTAGAAATTAATATTTTATCTAGAAATTGTTGTTTCTAGAAACAGGACATTTTCATTCAGCAAGTGGTAGACCTTTTCTACCTGTTTTCTGATTAGATATGAAAACATAATAAAAAGCTAACCTATATAAATCCTTTTAGCTCTTTTCAATTTGTTTCCAAAAACTAGCAAACAAAAGGCAAAGTTACAGCAACTTTTTTTCAATAGCACTTAAGCAAAAACTATCTCAACTGATAATGTTAACATTGCTTAAAAAATATGTAAACAAGCCAAGCTCAGCAAAGATTTTGATTTTACACATAATTTTGTTTCTTATGCTGGATTTATTCTTGATTTCCTCTTTCATGGGATTATTCTACATCTTTTCCATTCTATGGAAGTAGACACTTTTATACTCTGTGGAAACATTTACCTCCTAATTTGTAAGGAAAATCAAGACAGAGAAATTCTAAGATTATCAATTTATTCTTTTCTTTAAAGTTTATGGATCTATAGTGACCGTTCTTCCTGCAGAGCTCAGATAAAAACACACCATTTATTTGACAAAAAAAAAAAAAATAATAGTAATATCTAGATCATAGGGTTTTCATGGGGACTAAATGAAAGAATTAACACACAGACCTCAATGAAGTTTTTCTTTTAGATGCAGAAGCTTTTCACACTTAAGACTAATGCACATTTATAGCCTCATTTGCCCAAGTCTCAGTTTACACCACTTATTCTAGAGTCCCGCCCAGTAAGCACCCTTTATCATTCTCAAAAGTGTTCCAGTTGGCATGGTAACTGAACAAATCAAGCTTCACGCTATCTGGAATTGCATTTTGTGCACAGTGTATATGCATATTGGGTTATCTGTTTTTCTATATGAATAACCAGTTGTTTCAGCACAAAGTCTATTGTTTTCTCACTACTTTGCAATATCACCTCCTTCATATATCTAGTTTTTATACTTAAGTCCCTGAGCTATATTTTCTGTTATACTAGACCAATTGTTTATTTTGCACTAATATCACACATTTTAAATTACTAGAGTTTTATCAGTGCTCTGCAGTTAGATCAATTCTCCCACCCAATTTTTCTAACTCAAAATATTATTGGCCCTTACTCGATTTGGGCTTTTCCATGTGAATTTTAGGATTAACTTTGCAATTTTCACCTGATTGTTAACTGAAATTTCTTAAATTTTATAAATTAATTTGGAGATAAAGTATTTTCTCCTCTCTATGAACATATTAATTTCAATTATTGTAGTCTTGTAAAGTATATATAAAGATTATATTTTCCTGTTAATGGCTTTATACACTTTAAACAGATGTATTGTTAGATATATTATAGTTTAGTTGATATTATAAGTGGTCCGTTATAAAATTTTTATTTTGCAATTGCTTCTGGTATATGAAAACGTAATTGACTTTTGTGTATTGATTTTACATAGGGTAAAATTAATAAACTCTCTTATTGATTCCAACATTTTAACTGTAGTTTACATTGAATTATCTAAGTATAGAATCTTATTAACCATGAATACTGACAGTTTTGCTTCCATCTTTGAAAACTTCACACCTTTATTTCTTTTGAATAAGGCTGATAGCATATTGTTGAATATAGACATCATGTTCCTATTTTAAAGGGAATTCTTCTAATGTTTCAACATTAAGAATTAGATTGCTCTAAGATTTGGTGTATATATTTTACCCATTTCAGTAGTAGTTTATTCTGACTTTGGTAAGAGGTTTTTTTTTTTTTTTTTATAAATGCTTTTTGAATTTTATCAATTCTTTTTTTCTGCAACTAGTGACTTCCCCTCTGGAGAAAGAGGGAGAGAACTTATCTTTTATACCGGCACGTAAACAAATCCTTTATTGAGGAAAGGGAGTTGCCTCTATTCTGGAATGTGAGCATTTGGAACCAGGAGAGATGAGAAAGTTTTATACCTTCTGATTGGGCCAAGGCTCTACCATAAAAAAGACAATAGATCCAGAGCTTATAGCTGTAAAATTTGAAGAGCAAGTGGTTCTAGGGAAGAAAAAAGAAGGAGATATTTTCTACAAATATAGCATGCTAATTTTCTTGCTCAGGATGCTGATGCCTTGAAGAAACACTAAAATATCTAGAAAGAAGTGGTTTCCAATAGACGTCTGCCTCCTAAAGGCAGAAGCTAGAACCTAGGGTTAGCTAAGGTACAAGACTTAGATTAGTCTCTGGCAACCACTCCCCAAGATGATGTTTTATTTGGGAAGAAAGAAAAATGAGGAATTAGATGCTACCCATAACTGACTCCTGGCATAGCTGGTAGAGCTTTGTAGGGGGACCTCCAACTTTTAGAGGCTACAAATGGGAGTCCCATGCTCAGTACCCGCTATATACAGTGATCAGAGCAACAGGATGAGCTGATCTCCATGTCCAGTTTTCTAGCCTGCTTGCATACTCTGTAAACCACTCACTATACCATTAAAATTTTACCTGTTTAGGGGCAAAGTCTTATCTATATACATTTAGATCAAGTTGTAAATTTTGATTCTTAACTAATTTTTATTCTTATTGATTTGTTTGTGTAATATATAGCTGACTGAGCAAGTGTGTTGAAATATCCCAGAGATATAGCAGTTTTGTCAATTTATCTAATATGTAAATATTTTACATTTATATTTTAAAAAATATATTTTGAGATCCTATAGATTAAAATCATTTGGACTATCTATGGGTTCTTGATAAATTTTTCTTGTGTGATATTTGTCTTTTATATATTTTTGCAGTATTTCCATAGTGTTTGATAGTATTTAAGCTCCAGCAATCTTCTTTTGAATTACGTTTACTCTTTATTTACATTATTTTAATGTAAAACTTGCTGAGCCCCTATATATCTTTTACTCAGTGATCTTTTGACTTATCCTTTTGCTCTTGGAAATCTACCTCTCAGTATAATTATTGCCTCTTGATTTTAATATCTTTTATTTCTTGTGTCTTTTAAGAATTTTTTTCTTTAGTCTTCTACAATATTGTTAATAAGTATGTAGATGTTATTTTAGGTGAAGAGATTTGACTGTTTTGTTTTAATAGTGCTTGGACTTGCTGTGCTTCTAAATATTAGAATCCATGTCTTTCACAAATTCTGGGAAATTTAAAGTCTTTTGAAATACTTCCTCATAAGCATAAACATTTCTATATTATTTTCTTTTCTCTTTTAGACTTTTTACTGGCCAAGTGATAGAACATATGTTTCTAACCTCCATGTCTCTCAACCGCTATTTCATATATTCCATTTTTTTTCCTCTGGAGAATTTCTTCAACTCTATTTTTCAGTTCAATAGTTCTTCCACTGTATGTGATTTCTATTGAACCCACCTACTAAGTATTATTTTTACCACAGTATTTTCAATTTCAGTTCCATAATTTTTTAAGACTTTACTTTTTATTTTTAAACCATTCTTGTCTCAGTCATATTTTAAATTTCTCCTTTAATACTTATGCTTATTTTAAAAATCTACGTATAAAAAATTTTGTTATAAAAGTCATTTTGGATATACTTTCGCTAATTATGTTTCTTCTTATTCTTCATTATAGTGAACGTTTGCTACAAGCTCTTTTCAAGTGCTGAAAAATTGAAGTTTATCTTTATATGGCTTTGGTCATGGACAAGTTTTGTAATTCTAATAATTTTATGTCAACAAATTTTTTGCCAGCATTAAAATAATATTGTTGACTTTGGTAGAGGAAACAGTAACTTCCATAATTACAATACACAATTTAGTGTCTAGAGTGGATGATTCCCTTCCATTTTAATTAACCATATTCCCCATATAGAAAGAAATACTACTAATCTTCTCTAGAATATACTTAATTCTAAGGTTATCTTTTTCAACATTATCAGATAAAAAAATCTGTGTCTTATAAGAAATATAATAACCTCAAATCTGCATCTCCATATATTGAGCTTATTGTTTTGTTTTGCTAAATTAGGCTATTTCCTCCTTGACTGCTATTTTCTGAAATTAAGTGATCTTGCCCCAGAGGCACTGCAAACTTATTCGTAAGATTTTCAGGAAACATTGGCCATTTTACCATTCTATCTATAACTTGGGACTTTGTCAAATTATCTTGGCTGAAAAATATCATTATGTAATGGAGCAGGACCCTATGGGGGCTTCCCGGGACAGAACCCCTCCACCACATCCTCCTCTTTAGCTCCTCTCGGAAGTATCTAGATGATAGTATCTGATGCATATTTCCTAAGTTGTTTTACAGATGCTAAAATCACCACGAAATCACCACTTGATGACCATGAGCCCCCAGACCAGAGCCTAAAGATTGATAATGTTAGCCCCTGATGATAGGGGTAATGATACCACCCTATTACTTCACCATCAGCCAATCAGAGAATTGTGCACAGGTGATCACATACCCTGAGACTCCCCTCCCTCACCTTGCCTATTAGAATTCTTTGCTGAAACCCTCTGGGAGTTCAGCCTTTTAGAGCATTAGCTGTCCGAGACTCCTTGTCTGGTGCCTAACAATAAGCGCTGCACTGTCCTTCATCACAACCCCGGTGTCAGTAGATTGGCTTTACTGCGCGCAGGCGAGCTGACCCAAGTTTTGGTAGAGTAACAATTTTAGTTGAATAAATGCCACTAATAGACAGTGTTCAGATCATTCAGACCATATTTTATGTATAGCACATTTTGACTTGCATTTTCCAAACTTTTGCCACTATTTCTTGTGGTCCCAATTTATTTTTCTTTTAGTATGAAATGTATTCAAAATACAATAAAAATAATGCAGAGTTAGTATAAGTCTTTTCAGTGGGATGTTTTATTGGACTTGCCATATCAGTTATGCTAGGCACAAATTTTCTATCGACTATTCCAAAGCTCCTGATATGGTTTTAAAACTTCTATGGCTATAAAAATATAAGCTCAATTAACTTCTTGTTTCATTGCTGACTATGCTAACAATGCCAGATGAATCATCTGTTCACAACATTGAGCAACTCCATAGCTTTGTCTAAGACAAATGCTATTTGTAATTTGAAGGTCAGGGAAAGTGATACAATTGTTGCCAACAAGCACTGAATATCATTTTACCCTTAATCATCTTGTCTTACTGTAAAAACTTAAAGGACTTTAAGAAATTTTAAGGAATTGGTAACAGAGATAAGGAAGAGAGTAAGTGTGTTTTAGGGAGAAGCACGTCACTATTACATTTACACGAATGAAATTGTGTTGAGATGGAGCCATTTGGAGAAGAAAATAAATCTATTATATCCTCTATGGATACATTTTACTATTGCTAAGAAAATAAAGCATGTATGTTTCTGAAGTTTTCTATAATAGTAGCAAGTAATATTGTCAATAGACCTTAGAATACTATGACTATCTAATGAGAACTTGCTTTCCACTTCAAGAAAGAACACATAATCATTTCTAATATTCCTATTCTTCTTTCATTGTCTTTTATATCTGTGATTATAAATCAGTATTGATTAATTGGCATGGTCCTTGACATAATAATATAAAATACTAGCAGTTTTCATGGATTTAAAACACACTGGTTTAAAGTAGCTCAGTATTTCACTTTTTTATGCAGTACACTTATTAATATTTGGCGTGTATTCACTGATTTAAAAAATGATATTTACAATATTCTCTGTGGTAATTCTTTTTTAATAAGAAAAAAAAGGAGTGAGTGAGCTGTTGTGACCTCTGTAACTTAGGGAAAGTTAGAGTAGAATGCACATAGCACAGGGACCTATATTCAGTCCCTTGTAATAACCTATAATGGAAAGGAACCTGAAAAGTATATGTGTATATATATATATATATATATTGGGTTGGCCAAAAAGTTCATTCAGGTTTTTCCATAACATCTTACAGAAAAACCTGAATTAACTTTTTGTCCTACCCTATATATGTGTGTATATATATATATCTGAATCACTTTGCTGTACACCTGAAACTAACACAATATTGCAGATCAACTATACTTCAATTAAAAAAAGAAAAGAGTACACAGCACTACCAAAAATAAGTAAGCCCTGTTGAGGCTTCATTAAATAAGGGTGTTTCATAATTGGTCTTCCTATTTTAGGCCCCAGCACTTTAGCAACAAACATAATTGGGCATTTCTGTTTTCTTTAAAATATGTAAAGTGATTTTTTTTACTTTGAAATGAAGAGGCAGCTTTGTATATCAGGAATGACAGAAACCAAAGGATGAATGAAATATACACACACACACTGGAAATAATACCAGGGATTCCCTACAGTGCAATGGAGATGATCTCTACCAATCTTTTTCCCTGAAAGAAATGTGTGCCCTACGTCTGATCTGCTATCCCTTCGTTTTTCTTTATGCTGTTTCTAATTGATCTGTCTCTGTGCATGATATCTCTCATATTTCATATATCTGTTCTCTGTATCTCATATCAGCCCTTGTCAAACTGTACTAGCTGTAGTTTCAGGATTTGTCTTTCTAAGGTTCTCACCATTCTGTTTCTGACCTATACGTTCACAACTCTATATTCTTGTTTGTATTTCCTACTATATACTCCCAGACAATCATAGAGTTTGAGTGTTTCCCTTATCAGCATACCACTGTCTTCTAAAAATGACATTACTGAATTTCTAATGCAGCTAATATAAAAACCCTCTTTGATTATGTATTAGGAGAACAATGTGATGTTGAGTCCTACCTGAATTATTTTTTCCTCATTACTTAAAAGCTTTTTCCTATGGCAACTTCCCATGTCATGCTAGCAAATCTTATTTCTAACAAACACATTGGTTTCGCTTGTTAAACTTGACAATGTGGCCACTTGCAGCTTCTTTAGAGCTTTGCTGCCTAGCCCTTCATGCACTTTTACAATTGAAATATACTGAATGGAAATGTTAATGCTTTAGCAACTCATGGGGTTTTTGTGAGCAAAGTCCTCTGCCAAGAACAGCGTACTGTATTTGCCATTCTTGTACTCTCTCTGTGTCATTAAATATAATTGGGATGTGTGTTGCTCACTCAGATAAAAATAAACCACCTTCAAGAATTTTTAAAGGTAAAACAGGGAAAAGAATCTTGAAAATAATAGACAGGATGTGACTAGTTTCTATGTTCTTGCTATAATGATGGTATTCCTAGTTCTTTAACTTATAACTTGAAGAAGACAAATGTCGACTTAGTTGAAAATGATCCAAAAAATATCAGTATACATTTGCATTACAGTTAACCTAAGCATACCTTTCCTATTCATCTCCCTGAATTCTGGACTTCTGCAAATATGGCTAAGTAAAGTGTCATTGCTCTAGATCTTCAAATCTTTATAACTGGTATTTTAAGTTTAAGTACTTAATTTGTGTAGATACAGTACTTGTCTAATAACAGCTTGCTGTGAAAGTTACTTCTTTGTTTGAAAGTGTTTAGGACTATTCGTGTTTATTACTTAGTCTATGAATATATACACACTCAAGATTCCTATTTCTCAAATGAACAGAAGCTGCAATGTGTTCACTAAAATCTAATTGCACCTTTCGGACTCACAGATAGAACCAGACTTCCCAACCTCCCTTATAGACACATGTGTTCATGCCCAATTACCTGGCAGGGTTATCTGCCACCTTCTTTAACTCTAATTTGATATTGATAGAATTGGGGGCCTGGGATGGCACTGACACAAAATAGCAGGACCTGAATCTCTGAACTATTGATCAAGAACTCCCATTTGAACTATATATGAATGAGCCATTGAAGTTTTTTATGATTTACCTTTTCATGTATAACAGTTATACACCTACTATGGAAATTTGTTCCAGGATTGTAACCATTCTGCAATCAATTCCTGAGATATGGAACATTGTTTATCTTTAGGACACAGAGGAAACTGACATTGGATCCTTTTGATCTAAGGGGAGTGGTTTAGGAAAGAATAATAGTGTTGATTTTTAATTTGTATTTATTTTAGAAAGGTGTCATGTGGGAGAGAGAAGTTCAAGAAATAATTGGCTAGTTTGCTGGCATAACTGAGAAAGTCATGAAGAGCATCCAGAGATTTTTAGCAATGAAATATTGGAAAAAGGAATGCTTTTAGATACCAAATAGTAAGAGATGATGTTAGTAAGAGAGAGAACTTGAGAGGGAAAGGACCATTAAGATGTAGCTCTATGACAAAGACCAGATTAACAGTGTGCCTATCGCCAAACTAATATCACAGGAAGTTCTAAGTTAGCTGCCATTAAAATGGAAGACTATGAGATGTGATTTAAAAAATAAAGCAGGTAAGGCATTATATCTAAGAAAAACTATAGATATATTACTGGCACATGAAACTTAGTAGCAAAAACCAGAATCCTACTGATAATCAAAGGAAGTAAATGTCTAAAATTACACAAACTAAATCCATAAATGCATTTTGGCCTTAGGCTTCCAAACACTCACTGCAGGTGCAGACACAGATGGAAATGGACCAAAAAAACAAGACCTATGAATGCAAGAAGCCATTAAGCTTTTATTCAAACACTGCAATGTGAAGACAGTCCAAGAGCACTCTTCTGCAGGGATTAAGTAGCCTAAAAGATTTACAAGTTAGATTAGGGAAGGTCAGATATAGTCAGTTTTATTTCCAGAATTTCTCAGTCTTCTTGGCAGGTGTGAGGGACTTAGATTGCATTAGACATGGGGCAAGATTGAGGACCTGCAAGACTGTGGCAGCAGTTTTAGCAGGTGGAGGTTGGTCAATTTTAGTTTAACAAGAGGAGTGAGGAGAAATAGTTATTAGAATCAGCAGGGGTTTGCCCACTCTTCAGCCTCTTTTGCAAAGATTTTGCTGACCAAAACAGTAGATTGTGGTGGACTGCAATTTTTTTTACCCTATACTCATTACCTCCTCTTTCTGGAAATAGACCCATATCACATTTCCAACCTCTCTCAGGTATGTATGGACATAGGACATGCATTGAGGCAATGTGTACCATCCCAAGGGTTGACCCATAGAAACCTCCCACTAAACCTCCTTCCTTTTCTCCTTCTGGCTTGATGGGGATAAGCACAGGGTTCTTAACACACAGATGAAGGGACGTTGGAACCACAGGTGAGAAGAGCCCAGGGTGCCTGAATTACTGCTTGGAGACTCACTTCCTGCCTATCAGAAACACCCATTTAGATTTCATGTGAGAAAAAACTAAACCCCTGTTGAGTTAAACCATTGAGATTTTTGCAGATTACCTATCAATAGTTCAGCAGGTAGCTGTTGAATTGTGCTCAGTGCTTACACTTTGTTCTAGCTCTGTAATCTGAGTGTCCTGTGTTCTGGTTCAGTTGCATCTTCCATTCTGCTTCTTTGTTCCCTGACATGCTATACATTTAGAAAGTATTATAATACACTGTGGTGGGCAGAAAAGCAACTTTATGACTGGAGTGCTTGCAACACAACTTGTATTTTCATCAACGGGAAGAATCACACGTACTATGCTCTTTCATATATGAGCATCTCCCTACCTGGAACGTTTTTGTGAGCCCATGCAACCAAGTGTATATTGTTATTTGGGACCCCCATTGACTGCCAAGTAGTGCTTTACCCTTGATATACACTGATCAGAAATATTCCCATTGTAGATTCAGTTCAGACTGCCTCTCATCGTTTCCTTTCTCCAGGCTACTGGCTGATGAAGTTGACCAATGTGGAAGTTGAAGTCAATTAAAAAAAATCTGCACTCCATCAATTTTTCTAACCTCATCCTTTATCACTCTCCCCTTATCCACTATTCCAGCCTTGGTGACATTCCATCCCTTCTTTAAGCATGCCAAGTGCACTTCAATCTCAGAGTTTTGGCACTATTTCCTCTGCCTGGAGTACTCTTATACCTCATTGTTTTATGACTCCTATTTTTTTTTTTTAACCATACAAGCCTCAATTCAAATGTTAACTCAGAGATTTTCCCCACCTTTTCTAAAGTACCCTCCATTTATTTTAAATTCCATTAAGCTACTTTATTATTTTTCTTACCATTTATTATTCTCTGAAATGATTTTACTAATTTTATACTTTATTTATTGACTCAGTTTCATAGAATCAACACCCCATCTGTACACTCACTACTGTATTTACAACATTAGAATAATGTCATAATGTCAGAGTATTAAACCACAAATAGTCGTTGACAAAAGGTTGGAATAGATTAATGAAAAAAACATTATAGATAAAGAGCAATTCAAGACTATAGTTTGGGTCCAAAGCTGAAATTGGGTTTTCTCATTGTCCTTCTGCATTGTAGACTGAATTGTCCCCTTATTTGCAGATACAGCTGCTGGAAAACCATAGGGCTACTACATCAGGCCAAGACTCATATTTTTCACTTCTTAAAGCCCAGTCCTTTCTACTATACTGAATGGTCAAAATAGAAAGAGAAAGACGGAGTCAGAACCAAGTGATTCTGCTGAACATCAACAGTAACCACACCCAAATATTACCTTGGATAAGTCACTAAGGGAGAGGAGTGAGAGGTTAAGGGGGTTGGAGAGGCATGGCAAAAGTTCTCTCCTAGGCAGTTCTCGCCTGTGAGACTATATCCATTGGGACTGTTAGGAAAATCTAAAACAAACATATGAAACCAAAACAGAATATACGGCCTAACATAACTTATAAGTCCAAGAATTGAATTAGCCTCAGAGTCAACATGACAAGAGGCTTTGTATTAATAACAAAAGGACTCAGTTTCCCTTTATCTCTTAATTTTGCATCATTTTTTCTATGGGCTGCTCTTACAGGTTCCTTAGGGTGACTCCAGTAGCTGTTATCATTAGTCTTAGTTCTACTGTCATATTTGGAAGGAGACAAACACTGTCTCAAAGTCCTAGCAAGATCTCATTGCATCTCTTTGACTCTGATTGGGTCCCTTGGGCATCCTTGAAGCAAGCTCTAAAGCAAGGAGATGTACCGTGGTAACTAGCCACTTATGAGCACACACCCACTGCAACGGCTATGGTCTTGAGCAGTGGTTCTCCAAAGTAGATTGTGACGCTATTATTTAAAATGGAGTAATAAACTATAGTCATTCTAATCCCTATTTTTTAACCAATAAAGGAATGAAGCATAAGATTTTAATGAAAATATGAAGAGAAAGGCAATTCACGTTTGCCCCTCATCATGAAATAAAATGTGCTATACTTTTACAAGTTGAATAGTCTGGTCAGGGTCAGACTCTCTTAAACCTTTTAGGGCACTGGGCAAGATCACGGAGGCTCAAGAACTATTATAAATGAGTATAAATTAATCTAACAGGGCTTCCCTGGTGGCGCACTAGTTGAGAGTCCGCCTGCCGATGCAGGGGACTCGGGTTCGTGCCCCGGTCCGGGAAGATCCCACATGCCGCGGAGTGGCTGGGCCCGTGAGCCATGGCCTCTGAGCCTGCGCGTCCGGAGCCTGTGCTCCGCAACGGGAGAGGCCACAACAGTGAGAGGCCCACGTACCACAAAAAAAAAAAAAAAAAATTAATCTAACAAGTACACATGTTGTATCCTACCACCTTAAAAAATACTGTTTTATATTTAAAAAAAAAAACTTATTTAAATGCATGTGCTTTATATTCTAAAAATAACAAAAATGACTTATTTTTATTTTAGATATTAGACCATTCTGTTGATAGGCCATTAATATTTGAATGAGCAATAAAAAGACAAGCATAACTCATGTTATATTTGATAATATTAATTTATTTATATTGCTTTCAATCGGACTAAGGCAATAATTAGTATGTATTAATCATATTTTCATATAAGTTCTATTGAAAGTAATGAATTAAGGAATTATAAAATAAACGGAATTTTATTCAAATTATACAAAATTTGAATACACTTTTATCAAAATACAAACTATGGTAAATTTAAAGGATAAAATGTGATTATAATATTTTCCCTATAAAATATTTATAATTATAAATTAAAATAAAAGGCAAAATACCAACTAAAACGAATGATAAGCAATATTTGAAATCACCTTTGTAAAGCTTGAAGATTTAATTTAATTTATTAATTCATATGACATATTTTCTAAAAACAAAACTATTGCAATATTTTAACATTTAATGTCTATCTAGTTGCTAATGTAAAGATTTAGTATCATGCTTTATGCGTTATTTATAGACTTCCATGTACAACTTTAAGTAATATGCATTTTTACCTTATTGAAAATATTCTTCACTTGCGGTGTCCGGTTCTTACAAATCATGCGCTATTTCGTTAAGTTCCTCTTCCTGGATCCAACTATTGCACTTATCAAAGTATCTTTTAAAATCTAATATATGCCAAAAATACGACAGATTCATAAAATATTAATGTTTTAATGCTATGCTAGAAGTTCACACATTTTACATGTATTTTCATGTGAAAATGTTTAGAAAAATGACACTCCACGGTCTCCCATTGACAAGAACAGGGTCAGGACTCCGAACCGCAGCCTTCATGTTTTCCGAACTTGCCCAGGTAATCACTTAAAACTCGCATTCAGTATTGCTTACATCAAGCTCCGTGGTTTGTGTTTTACTCAGATCAGTGCTCATAACAGATGCTTTTAAAATGCCAATGCAGTTTTCAGCTGCAACCACTGAGTCAGGGTTTAAATCCAACATCTGGCACTATATGTCAGCACCTGAGATAAATAACACTCTTAGCGATGTACTTGTCTGGCCCAATAAACGTGTTTATTTGAAACTGTCATGGGTAAATGCCGTGATTTATTACAGCTTGTGCTTCCTCAAAATACTCTGCCAGCCACAGTTCAATAGAATATTTAGACAACCACCAGAGCTGGTTTTTCCAACATCGTCTTCTCTATTATCCAGGTACTCAAATAGGAAGACTAGAGAATAGGACTTGAGTAATAAAATAGAGAATTCTGTGAGAATGGTATTTATTTAGTGACACAGAAAAACGAAACAGCAGCCAGTGGCTATTTCCACTGCAACTGAACTTCCTGTTTGTTTTAGTGCAGGCCAAATCACCAGAGCTTACCTAACCCACAAGATTCTTTTACCAGTTTAACTAGCAATACACATGTGAAATACATAACTTTGAGTTTTTACAAAAAATGATTTTCAGAAGCAACTGAAGTAAGAAAATGACTACCTTCAGCAACAAGATTGATAGAACAAAATGCATTCAAATAGACAAGTAGATCAGGATAAATAAAGTGAAACTTACCTTCAGAATAACCAAATAGACATGTTTTAATACTCAAATTAACAAGATATAGACATCCTTTATTTTTGTTTTTTAAAGTGCACTATACTTAAGATAATTTTAAGTGGTAGGCGATATTGTGTATTGTGTCAAAATTAAGAAATAAAGATAAAATAATATATTTTATTAGATCAGTATGTTAAATCATGAAAATTTACCTTTAATGGTGAAGATTGTTACAACTCACATATTTTACAGGACGTCTTCTTAGTAGCACAATTTCTTTGCTATTATCAAAAATATAACAGGTTTATTCATCTTATTGATTATTGACTTGTAGATAGCTTTTTAAAAATTATTTGAACAGCTAATTGTTCTTCTTGGTTAAATATTTCCTAGTATAAAATATCTTCAAAATAGCCATCTATCTATAGTACTATGATCAGTATACTTTCAGTTTTGCAAATGGAAGAAATTTGTCATTTGAAAAAATGGTTTCTTATGTAAAATATATTTTAGGTTACACAGAGTTATGGACATAAAATTCACATATGAGCATTGGGTTGGCAGAATTTGTACTAACAAGTTAATAAAATTGTTAATATGTACCATGACTTTCCAGTATGTTCAATGAAAAACAAAATGTATTTTTTTACTTCTATATGGCATACTGTTATATACACTAAATGAGCAGAAGGTAGGTATGATGGCATGAAAATATTTGGTAATACACATGCATATAGGCTCATGTTACATTAATTATCAGTGGACTGCCAAATCTTCCTGTTTTGTTGACTGTATGAGCAACCACAAAGCATGTCACAGGTTTACCCAGAAACAGTCTCCTTCTAACATATTGATTTAACCATGTTTAGTTATTATGACTGGTGTGCTTCATTTTACACATAGTTTTATCTTATGTGAGTGGTGTGTGTGTGTGTGTGTGTGTGTGTGTGTGTGTGTGTGTGTGTGTATGTGTGCTGGGACTATGTGTGAGTGTAGGTAAATGTGTACCCAGATCTATTTTAAGATACATGCATGAAGCTGGAATGCTGATTTTGTCAGTGCTTGCTTTAATGGTAAAATAATATTTTTACTACTCCCTGGTCCCAGTTCCTCACATTTGAATCACTTTTTATAGTCTTGATAAGTATCAAGGTGAATATATTACATTAATCAATTATTGTCCATTAAAAGTCATTAAAGTGTATGGTCACCTATATTTTGTTGGAGAAGGTTGGCTAAAATTTTGAATAGAGAGAGATGCTACAAGGTTATCTGAAGTGCCAGAGAATCTCTTAAATGTATTGAGTGCCTTTAACACTAGAAGTCAGTAAAGAAAAACAAGGAGTTATTTAAAGGCTTTAATAACTCCATGACCCTGTATAAATCCACCCTTCTGCAAAGCCATGCATTCCTCAGGGATCCATGCATTCAAAATAAACCTTGGGTTTTCAAAACAGCCTATTGTAAATTGTGGATTTAAACATCTATGTTAAATTTCAGTTTCTGAGACTAATGCTCCCTTGTGTAATCAAATTTATGAACAACAGATCATGATGAATTTTGTTTTTAAATAATAAAAGTATTTTTAGGTTATGCAGTTAAAGGCAAGTGGTCAAGTACAGAAAGTACAGCAAGTACAGAAAGCATAAACCATTTCTGCAGCTATTTAAATCATAAACCTTTCTGTGACTTACAAGAACTAATACCTTAAAATATACAACATAAAATCCTAGAAATAATCTTAAGGGTCTATACTATTTTTTCTCTTTTAACTCATGTTTCTATAGTGGAACTGCTAAGAAACCATTTGAAGTTAGCCATATAATATCATGTAGTAGCTTTAGAGACTTCCAGAATGTGCCTACTTGCTAAAGAATATTCTACAAGAGACATTTGAACATATTGGGTGTTTAGTGATACTAAAGTTGAATTAATTGTTAAAGTGGGGGAAATACAGATGATAAATTATATTACCTACAGGATTACAAACTACAGACTATTCATTAGACTACTATTCATTAGATTCTGCAGAAAGTTTTGCCAAAACAGTCATGATCATTTTATATAGTTTCTGCTTATCTTTATCAGTCTAATCTTATTCTGCTGTTTCTCTAAGAGTTAGAATATTCTAGTATAGGGCTACACATTCTGTAGTCTTATGAAACAAAACACAACTGGATCATTTCTTCAGTACTCTAAGGATAATATTTTTTCCTTACATGGTTTCATATCAGTCTTGCCTTCAAAGACACTGGTTTGGGGAAGTCCTACAAAGCTTGGAGGCAGTCAACAGATCACTGCATTGTCTTTTGCAAGACTCTTCAACAGAGGCTCAAAGACTGAGACACAAGGCATATCTACGAAATCAGGGTTGGAAGTCAGGTCAAACACAAATAATACTTGAGAAAGCAGAGATCTGAACAGTTTGGAATCAACAACCAAAAAGGTTGTCATTGGAAGGAGGATATAGCTATTTATGCTTGTGTTACAGGGAGGAAGAAGCTTGGCATCTCTGACTCCATATTGCATCTACCTTTCTGCTGCTTTAACCTCTTGAGACATAAGCCTCAGCTTTGCACTGTGCATTGATATAATCACTAAAGGGATTTTGTCTACAGATTAAGATTTGTGCAAACAGACCCTTACCCAAAACTTGCCTCCCAAGGGGAGATAAGGAAGTATGAACAAATTTAGTGATTGTCTTGTCAAGATTTATAGTAACATTGTGATTAGACTCACATCAACCCAAGTCAAGTGTCCAAGAACAAAGAGCTTTCACAATCCTCCTTGGACCCTTGCTGGTACCTGATCTTAGCCCCTTCCTGCTTCCCCCTTCCCTACCATAAAAGAAGCTTGAATTCTACTCTAAATTAACATTGTTCTTTAGGACATTAGTCCATCATTTTCTCAGTTCCCTGGCTTTCTGAATAAAGTTGCTTTCCTTGCTCCAACACCTTGTCTCTTGACTTATTGGCCTGTAGTATGGTGAGTGGTGCATTTGGACTTGATTACATTTGTCTAAAGGCATCACTATTGGGTAACTGTAGTCTTTGGAATGCCATTCCCATATTTGAATAAGTGTCCTTAATTTGTGGCCTCAGTTCCCAAGGTAGAAGGCAGAATTACCTACTGCAGTCACCCCACTTCTGTCTAGGTTTTGGGCACATGATCTAAGTGCTGTCATTCAGAAGCAGCCTCCTATAAACTACAGTTTAGCAGAAAGTTGAAGAAGCCCTTGCTATTTGTAATCTAATCTTTGGGGAGGGGAGTGAGGTGGAGATTCAAAAGTGGTAGTGACCGAAGCCCTGCACCAAGCCCCATGTTCAGTGTCCATAGGGAGTTCACAGTGAGAAATAAAACATGCTCAGGCAGTCTTCCAAGGCCAGTTGTTTGTGCCACCTAAAAGTTTTATAAACTACTAAATATCCTTAGTAAGCTGGATTTTGGATTAAACTAGATAAATGCAATTATATTTATTAGTTAAAGAATACTGACTGAGACAATATGAGCATGTAAATATAAAGGTATGTACTTGGGGGAAATATTTTTATCTTACCGTCCCAAAAGGATGGATTACAATGCATTTGGGTGAGAATAGTTTGAAAAGATCAGAATGAAACTAGCAATAATATTGACTCATATCTGAGCATTTGAGAGTAACTTTGGATTCCTTATATCTACCTTGATTACCACAGCAAATAATTCAGAATTTGAAACCTGGGTGATACTAAGTGAAGCTGTATGTGCCCCACCTTCAATGACAAAAGTGATCCATCATCTCAAAAGGAGTCAGTCCATAATTTCCTATTAAAATTCTGAATACTTCATTGTTGCTCCTTTAATGCAATTGTGTTTGCTTACTTATATTCCTATAGTTTATTTGTTGCCTCATAGTGGAAATTTGGAGGAAAAAAATACATAAAATCAAAGTATATGTAGTGGAGGCCAAGAAAAGGTAAATAGTTCTCCAAATACTTATTCTTGGAGATTTTCTACAAAGTTTTGTTACTTGATGTCTCTTAATCCTCAATGAAAATTTCACCTGTAACGAAAAGACATAGTACTTTTTCTTATTGCCATATTTTCTTAATTCTAAAATGACATTTCTTCACATTTAACATTTTTAAAATCAGAGTGGTTTAGATCAATGTGTGTTTAATATCTGTTATGTCAATTAATCTTCTTTCTATCTTAATGATAAGAAAATACCAATTTGGCTAGTAATTAATTCTATTAATCTGTATGAGTAAATGATATATTTGATGGTATTCATAATTATGATATAATATTATAGATTTAATTGTCAATACTGACATACACAAAAATTAAAATCCCCAAGTATGATTTGCAGTGTTTTCCATGCCACTGAAGATTAAAGATGGTGTCTCCACTTCCAACTGTAATATGACCACAACACTATTTCAATTTTACAATGTGCTTTACCTGACGTCTTTATTCAAAAAGAGCAAGCTGTTTCCTATCTTTGCTGTGTTGTCTTTACACCTTTATTTTCCAATTTTTCCTTCTTCTGCTACATCAATTAAGAGAATTTTTAAAAGCCCATATTCACTCAAAAATTAACTAAAAACCTTCAATTTACTTGTTAGCATATTTCAGATGCCAGAGTCTAAACAATTTTACCAAGAAGAAATTGATTTTGGGGTGGAGAGTTTGGCTAGATTTTGAATTCAAATAATATTTCTCTTAATTTTATTATTGTTTTTATTGTTACGAAACATCCCACATTCAAAATTAAAAACAAATAAACCCTCTTTAGTTAATAATATAACTTTAGGCTGAAAATGTTAATATACTGTGCTGCAGTTATGCATTACATCCATGTTTATTCCCCTTAAGTGGATTAAATTAATCTTATTAATTAAATTCATATTTACACTGTAGATTTGCTCTTTATACTCAATTATTTCTACATTTGTTCTTAGTAAAATTTAATGGTATGCCATATTAGATTTAGTTTTACTACGTTCAGATCATTTAGTTTTCTGGTCCCACAGGATACTGTATATGAGTGGCACGGAGGTTTGTGTGAGTATCAGTGGCTTCAAAAGAGAAACTCTGCTGCCTACCCCTGGCAGAGGCAGATGACCTTTTCGATGATACACCTTGCATTAGTGTTCTAGGGTTGCTGTAATAGAGTACTGCAAACTGACTAGCTTAAACAACCGAGATGTATTGTCTCACGGATCAATTGGCAGGAATGTATTGGCAGGAATATACTCATTCTAAAGGCATTGGGGGAGACTCTTTCCCAGGTCTCTCTCCTAGCTTCTACTATTTAGCTGACAATCTTTGGTGTTTCTTGGCTTGGAATCACATCACCCACATTCTCTGCCTTCCTGTTCATGTGCCATTCTCCCTGTGTGCTTCTGTTTATGACACCAACCATGTTGGATGAAGACCCACACCAATAACCTCATCTTAACTAATTACCTTATGCAATGACTTTATGTTCAAATAAGGTCATATTCAGAGGTCCTTGGGGTTAGGACTTCAACATATGAATTTTGAGAGGACACAATTCAATTTTTAACACATCTAAATAAAGTAGTCTATGGAACTTTATTCTATAGAAAAGAACATGAAAGGCACCTGCTCTCTTAGCATCCTTAGAAATTGTTTTTGTTTATGAAAAGATCGAGGTTTTGACTAGCATGACAAAGGTTTGCTTATATTTTCTAATATAAAAGCATTAAGAAAACAGAAACTCTGTGTTAAAAATTATTTCTAACAATACTAATTTATTAATGTCATTCTTAGCTCTGTTTTTTGAGCCCTAGAGGTAAGGCTGGGGAACAGTGAGAAGACCATGACATTAGGAATAGCACAGATAATTGATGACGAAGGTTTTGAAAATTATCTGCGTATGTCAAAGAAATCTTAATGCTTTTGCTAGAAAGTAATCTTATTGTTAAAAATTCTTGTTATTGTTAAAACGTTTTAGATATTTCTGATGACTTTTCATTATCAGTCAACTCTCTTTCTTTTTACATCTTCTGAAATTTAAAACTCAATTGTGTTCTTTACCTGAATGAAAAGCAAATAAATCCTTAATTAAAAGATTCCATTCTGTATATTTTTGTTGTCTTTTTCATAATGGAAACTTTATAAAAGTATAGGTTATGTTATTTTTTAAGTTCAAATAATATAATTTTAGTACTCATTTTAAATACTTTTTACAATGAACTACTATATTAGATTTTATAAAATGCAGAAATAGTCTAGTTCTTTCATAGAGGATACTTTTCCTTCTGAAGATATTGTGCCCAGAAAACCGTTCTTTTTTTTTTTTTTTTTTTTTTTTTTTTTTTTTTTTTTTTTTTTGCGGTACGCGGGCCTCTCACTGCTGTGGCCTCTCCCGTTGTGGAGCACAGGCCCCGGTCGCGCAGGCTCAGCGGCCATGGCTCACGGGCCCAGCCGCTCTGCGGTACGCGGGATCCTCCCGGACCGGGGCACGAACCCGTGTCTCCTGCATCGGCAGGCGGACTCTCAACCACCGCGCCACCAGGGAAGCCCCAGAAAACCCTTCTGTGGGGCACCTATATGACTACAATTCATGTTACATAGTTTGAAAAGGTCATGCTCAAGCTTCTCTTTCATTACACAGACCATTAATCAGGAAATCGCTGCCTAGTTCTACTTGAAGGTTTTTCGTGTTAGAACTGTTTTCTGTGGTTGGAAACTTGTTTTTTTTTCCTTTACAATCGCTTCAATTTTTGATGGCCCCAACAAAATATGCTTTGTTGGGTGTAATTGTTGACAGAATTGTGTTGTTGAATTATTATATTCAATAAACTCTGGAGTTTGATCACTGCCTGTGTGTATGAATCCATATTTATCTCTGCCATATTCATGTGTCTTCTGAAGATAGTAACCAACGAGGGTAAAACCATTGAGCAACTAGCATATCACCTGATCAGAAATTTATTTAGTTCTGAATTTAGTATCCAATATACTGGAAAAAATGATGGGTACTTCACTCCACTGAGCCAAATCATTCCCTTAATCTTGATATGAAATTTTACTTTTACCTTAAGCCTATTTTTCACTTTTTAAATCATCTGCTCAGTTTCTTTCCCTCTTTCATGAATCAGTATAGGACCTTAGATGACAAGCCAATCTCTTCTACAATATCAATGGTTACATACAGCTATGTTGGATAGAAAAATCATTGTTTTCTTTTATACATGTTGAGTGGAATATGAAGAAAACATGGATCCTACTCAAACATTTAGAATAGAGAACACCTCTGCGTATTAATTCTATGGCTCTGATTCTTGCATTAACACTCATCACCCTGACGCTTTATCATTAGCTTAATTTGTCTAGATTGCTACATATAAATTCTTTTCACAAAATGGCTCTATCTCTTCAAGAAGCTTAATTGTTTTAATTGTATTATTCTTTAGGTTAAAAAAGACTGCAAGTTACAAAATCATTGGATTCATTCCCATTATAATGGAAAGGCTAAAGAAAACTCTCATTATACCTAATAAAATATAGGTAATTCCATTCTACTTGACACTGGTATACATAACATTTAAATCTCCATTATAAAAGGTTAGTTAATGGATGTTATTCAGATAGTTTGAATTTTATTGTAGTCACTCTCTGAATAATCTATGTCATCTTTACAAAGTACGTTCTTTCTTGCTTTGGAATATGATATTTAAGGGACTTTTGGCATCGTTTACTAAGTTTCTATCATGTTATCTGCCTTATAGCATGAAAGTTTTTTTTCTTTTTTTTTTTTTTTTTTTTTCAGTACGCGGGCCTCTCACTGTTGTGGCCTCTCTGGTTGCGGAGCACAGGCTCCGGTCGCTCAGGCCCAGTGGCCATGGCTCACGGGCCCAGCCGCTCCGCGGCATGTGGGATCTTCCCGGACCGGGGCACGAACCCGTGTCCCCTGCATCGGCAGGCGGACTCTCAACGACTGCGCCACCAGGGAAGCCCTATAGCATGAAAGTTTTTGAAAACACATCAGGTTCTTGTATGGCTCAAAATTATTCTGTGATAAATGTCAATTATGGTGTACTTACATAATCAAAACAAAAACGCTGACTCTTTACCATAGCACAAATATGATAGGGGGTTCAAATCTTATAACACATATTCAAATAAATATTACATATACACACACAGAAACACACACACAAATATATATATATATACACACACATACATATACGTATGTGTATATTCAGTTAGAATATAAGATTAAGAGTTGATGGAAGATGTCAAGGAATAAAACTCATATCAACAAAATATATTTCCATTTGTCCCACATGTTGTTGAACATCAGCACCATGGAGAGTGTTTCTGTGGATCTGGGGCTCTTACTGTGAGCCAGTGGATGCTGTCCAGACTTCCAAAGATGAGGCTGGAATTGAAAGGATCAAAATGAGCTAGAGATTAAAACCAGCTGCAACTGCCAGTGGCTGCTATGGGGGAGCTACTGACAAAAACAGCAAGCAAAAGAACAAGGAGAAAGTCCTTGTCCCTCTTTCTGATTTCCAATCTCCCTCTATTAGTGTAATGTAACAAGAACCCAGCTGGCAAAAAGGAAATGTAGTTTGCAGATTCCCATCCATGGCCTCACAACGTAAGATGTAGATCATTGGGTTTAGAGTTGAAAGAAAATAGTTTAACAACTGGAAGACTAATAATAAACCAAGAGCTTTATTGATGCAGCAGCCACCACTGCCTTCTCTCTTTGTCTGTGAACTTGTTCTTGTCAAGTCTATCAATATCCTTCCGGCAGTAATGCAAGAACAGTGTGCTTTGGACCCTGGCCAGGGATTTCAGTGCCCATTTACCCCATCTCTTCTCTGCCAGTGTCCTTGGCTAAGACTTTAACTCCTGATTCAGCTCCAACTCTGGAGCTTGAGACAATTTTTGTAAGATATCAATTTTTGCTAAATTAATCTTTAAATTGATGACATTTTAGTTAAAATTTCAAGTATTTTGAATGGAAAAGTTGATATAGCTGGACAAATAAAATACAATTTTTTTTAATTGCAAAAATTAGGAGGATCTATATCTAACTGACATTAAATCATTTTATGAAGTAATAATCCTGCCTGAAGTTGTCCAAGAAATAGACAAATTAATAAGTGAAGAAAATTACATAGTCCAAAAATATAGGGACCACTTCAGTGTCATGATGAGGACAGTGCAGATTTGTGTGTTGTTTATTTAAATAAGATTGCTGCTCTTATAAGAGATTTGACTTATATAAGTTTGAAATGAGAGAGTTTTGGTTCAAATTCTATATCCAACAATAACCAATTATTAATTTTCAGATTTTGGGGAAATTCATATAACTATTCAAAGTCTGATAAAAAAATGGGAATTGTAACAGTGACTTAGAGTTGTTTGGAAGATAGTTGCTCTTTTACATGTTATGAGACATATGACATAAGATACAGTATGAATCAGTTTTCACAGAAAAGGGGGTGTGATTGTTTAAAAACACCTCAAATTGACTAAATATACAGAGACAGTTTGTTAAGTTAAATAAATGAAGTCAATAGATTAGCTAGATTTCAGTTACATTTAATAAGGAATTAGGGCTTTTTTTCTCTGCTATTCTCTGAGTTTCTCATCTTTCCTCTTTCTTTTATCCCTTATTTTAGCAAAATTTCTTCAACGGTCCTGGGCTTGCTACCACTTACCATATGTACTTACCATCGTGTAAAAATAAAGAGAACTCTTCTTCTCCAAACAGAATATAAAAGTCTTGGTATAGTCTCTGATTTAGCCATCCTAACTCACATGTGCAGACCTGAACCAATAGATGCAAACAAGAGACTATCATAGCTGATTGGCTGAGAATCTCAGAGGAAGTATGAGTTTTAAGTTAGGTTTTGTCAAGATTCTCACTCTATTTGTATGCAGTCTTTTTAGTTACCTCTTGCTCTTTTGGTCTCTTTATTTCTTCAGTGGGTTTTCCTCAAGTTAGTGATACAGTTACCAGTGGCCCAGGCTTTCATATTGTTACAGCACAACTTTGAAAGGAGAGTGAGCTGATTTTCCACAACCATTTATTGAAAGTACAGGACTTCATTCTTATTTAACAAACTTGTTTCATCTGAAATAATTATATTGCAGTGGGGATAATAGAATGTTTCTGATTGGCTTGGGCAAATCACAGACCGATTCTGAATTTGAGAGTGGAGTTATCTAGGTAAAGTGTAGGCTGTGAAGAATTGGAGACTGGAGGGACAGCCATAGTGTATATTTTTTAAAAAAATTTTATTGGAGTATAGCTGATTTACAATATTGTGTTCGTTTCAGGTGTACAGCAAAGTGAATCAGTTATACATATACATATATCCACTCATAGTGTACTTTTATATAGGAACCGTGATTACAAAAGTCATCAACTGATGTGAAACTTGGCCAAAGAATTCCAGCCCTGACTAGGAGATAAATCCCATTTTATTCCACATGAAAATCATCATAAAAGTAAAACTATTCAATTGATTTTTTGAAAAAAATCTACTCTCATTTTTTCCTGCATATTTAAACAATATTATGAGCCAGAATAAACAAATACATTTATTCAATGCTCATCGTGTCAGTGAATATACTATGTTATTTTTATTTTATTTATTTTGCTATGTTATTAATATAAATACTGTGATCCAATCCTAGAAATTTTAAGAAGTCCGAGTCAAAAATTAGCCTGGGGCTTCCCAGGTGGCGCAGTGGTTGCGCGTCCGCCTGCCGATGCAGGGGAACCAGGTTCGCGCCCTGGTCTGGGAGGATCCCACATGCCGCGGAGCGGCTGGGCCCGTGAGCCATGGCCGCTGGGCCTGCGCGTCCGGAGCCTGTGCCCCGCAACGGGAGGGGCCAAAACAGAGGGGGGCCCGCATACCACAAAAAAAAAAAAAAAAAAAAAATTAGCCTGTAATCTAAGCTAGGGACAAAAAGGAGAATGAACAGAAGTAGTATACCTATGAGTAAAATTACTGGTCCAATGGATATACGTATGTTTAGCGTATTAGATGTGGTCAATCAGGATTCCAAAATTATTACATCTAAATGTACTCTACTGTTTGTCTCTATATGACATTAAGTAGGTACAATGTATATAGATTGGCCTTATAAGAACTTGACTATTCATAGCAGGAGACAGACCTGGAGTTTGTAGAGAGAAGGCAGGGACAACAGTGAGTGTTTCATGGAAAACTTGATCATTTTCATATGGCAGGGAACATGTCAGTAGAGAGAGAGGCAAAGATACAGGCAAAAGGGAGGCTAAATGATGAAGCAATGTCCCAAGACAAGAACAAGGTCATTTGCTATTCATTTATTATAACGTTTTACTCTTTTACATGAGGATTATGACATATTCTATGACATATTAAACATAAATGAATTATCCTGGATCATACAGAAATTCCAACTATAATATCAATATAGATCTAGAGATCAATCTTATCTAGAAAAAATTGTAAAGTGAAATATTTTCCAAAGATTACTTACATAAATTACTATCAATGCCAACTATCACTCTCAAGTAGCTCTACCAATTAACAGACCTAAATATCTTGGTGTCATTTTATTTGGGTTTAAATCTATTAGAAATGGATTAATAAAAACTGATCAGTCAAGCTTATATTTAATCTTCAGTTATCTGGTATTTTCCCCTTATTCAAGATAATGTTTATGACTGCTTTAGTAGTTCCATGTATTAAATTTGTACACACTCTAACATAAAGTTTAAAGGATAACATTTGCTTATTTTCAACATTAAAATCTTATAAATTGGAAATTTAAATGCAACAAAATAAACTTTAACATTAGAAATACTTCATATTATTTTTATTGTTTCAACTCTAGAGAAGAATATTGATCATGATAGCCTTTCTTAATATTTACTACTCTCTATTTGGTATTTATAAATTACTTAACTTGTACTTTTGAATGTTGTTTAAGAATAGAATTACTTAAAACAATAGTCTCAGTGACATACATGTACAATTATGTAACTGCTGTCATATTCTGATATTAGCAAGTTTAGAATATAATTTTTATCACCATAATGAAAATATATTCAATAGTTAATTTTTTCAATTTTGTATCTCATTTAATTTTACATCCATATTGTACAATATAATCACTTACTTGGAATAGCTATCAAAGATATTTTGGTTACTTGAGTGAGTATATATAGGCATATCTACAAATGATTCCATTTATTTTAATATATATTAGCCTTTTCTTGTTTCAAATAAAATAATTACATTATTGTTAAATTATACATAAAATATATGTGCATATACATGTGTATATATACAAAGTTTTGAAGAAAATAATGAAATTTTGAAGTTCGAGGATGGATAAAGTTTTCAAGAAACAGAAGGTGTATCTAACTCTGCACACTATTTTGAGAAATGGTTAAATTCTAAACCATTGATATTGGGGACAGCAATAATTAAAAATTCTGGCTGAGAAGTTTTCTTTTGACAGGCATTCAATGCCTGTCTTTTTTACACTAAAAGACTATTTTATGATTTCAGTGTATCACACTTTTCCTGAATTTGTATTATATGTTATGAATAATGAAGGAATGTATGAGTTCTCCTTTAGCCTGGGTTGAGAGGTGTAACAGCCAGATGAATTTATGAAGTACAAGAGCATATACAGTCATTATTTAATTATAAATTTCACTTGTAGCTATACTTGCATAAAGGTATACATTCTAAAGGTTTTTGTCTGCACATTTTGTCTATACTTTAATAGTAAATTTTGATATACCCCGAGAGAAAAATAAAAGGAATCTCAACTACCGAGGGGTAATCAGGAGATTCTGATGTACCAATCGCCACATAAAGTTGTAGCAATTAAGATTCTGAAGCCAAAATAAAAGCAGAAGAGATCAACTCCTTAAGACAAAGTTGCCCCAAGAGCAGTATGGATCTATTTGTTTTTTACAAAATGTTTGTTTGCAATATTGTACAGTTATTAAAATCAGAAAACATTTTTTTCCTGTATCGTCTCCTTTCATCCTTACAAAGGCAGATGTATGTGCAGCCTGTAATATGTTGTTTAAATACTGCCAAATGCTTTAGTTTGCCTTTATCACTTACCTCTGTGCTTTTTTTTATTAGATTTAACTTATTATTGAAACCAAGGGAAATGTGGTGGCATTTGGCAAGCAGTAGATGTAAATATTCTGTTTCTCTGGTTCTAAGAGCAGTGATATACACTGTATTTGTCTGCTTAGATTCAAGTCCCAGCCTCCCTTAACGCTACAGCATGTGAACTATTTGATGTCAATTAACTTGCCTTTTCTCCCAAATGACAAGAATGGCTTCTCTACCTTATTCTTACTTTTTACTTTTTTTTAAAGATACTGGCAGTTTTACAGTAAATGCTTTTACTATTGAGAGCCTGTACAAACCACTTAGAAAATATAGCAGTGCACAGAAATCACAAAAAAGGTTTTTTCCAACTTACATAAGCTAGACTAATGACATTTTAATAAGATGTAAAAATATGCTTATGTATTGAGGTCAGTTTGTGATGAAAAGCTGACATTAAGAAAGTCAAAACCATAGGCCCTGACAAATACTTGTCCTATATGTGTATGCCGTTATCCATTATTTTTTACCAATTGTTAGTTTTGGAAAATTCTTATAATGAATTCCCTTTCACTTCATCAGATGATTTCAAAAGCATATATGGGTATGTATACCGTTTCTTAACAGTCTCCTCTAGAAACCTAGCACTGAACCTGAGTGATTTATAACACAATGATATAGAATTGATGCTATTAATTCTCCCCTTGAAGGTCCAAATATATGAAAGTATGACAAAGAAAGCAATTATCTCCAATATAACAAGACTTATATAAATAAGAATTTGGCCACTTTTATGCATATAATGAGCCACAACTGGAAGAAAAATGATAATGCTAAGGATTAGAACTGGAGATATCTCCCTTAGCATAAACAGTTATTCACTCTCTCAAAACTGAATAATATGTACTGGTTACATCCTATGTACTAGGTGGTGATATATTTGATATCCTAGAGAAAATAAATGTCTAGTGAGTGGAAAAGCCATGTATGAAGATCACTGAGGGTACAATGCAGTATGTGCAGCAATAAATGCATGAACAAAAAGCTAAGGTCACTGAAGTAACAGCTAGCACAGAGACAGGAGTGCTTCAAAGAAGAGTAACATTTGATATTCATGTTTATTTATCTGCTTTTATTTAGTGTAAAATTAAATAGATTTTAACCTATTATTGATTTCTCAATCTATTAATTTTGCAAAGGAAGTAGTGTGTTTTTGGCTATAATAATGATTAAGCAAAAATTGAATTATCAATGAATTATCATTTATACTCTATTATCTCAATATTCTCAAATGGCAAAGGCCTTCATCTTCTCTTAGCCTTTGTGAAACAAATGAATGAGGAGAATGTGACTAAGGGGAAATGGATCTGTGGATCTGTTTACTACCATTTACTAAGATAGACATAGGGGCATGATATTCCTAAACTACTCATTTTTTTCCCCTTTCTTTTATATAGTCCTAAATATTATTTGTGTTAAATGGGGAAGAGTAGGTTAGATTTGGCTGTGGTCTTCAGCTAGTTGAAACCTACTCCAACATCATAAAGTCAGTTTTGTTGTTGTAATTGGTGATTTACCATTGATAAGATGATTATGCTTTGAGATGGATATTAAAGATGGATTCCTGAAAATTTTACTAAGAAGAGCTGATAATAATCAAATTCTAGTATCTACCTAGTAACTATAACTGAGCCTATGTAAGGAAAAAAATGTGTGTAATAGACAAGATCATGATAAGTCAATGGTGAAAAGGATTTTCCAAGAAATTCAAAAAATGAGTAGATCTTACACTCCACTAATTAATGTATATAAAGCATGATATGCTATCTTCCTTTTCCTACACAGATCATACTATACCTATGAGTTTTGGGTAAATCTTTTTACTTAAAATATTCCATGGATGGTGAGTAGAACAGCTAGGAGAATTAAAGTATTGTTATAAAGAAATATAAATATCTACAAAAAAAGGAAAAATGATATGCAATAAAAAGGCAAAAGACCCAGAATAGCCAACACAATATCAAGGGAAAAAAAAAACAAACAGAATTAGATGACTTACACTACTCAGCTTCAGAACTTATTGTAAAGCTACAGTAATCAAAAGAGTGTGATATTGATAAAAGACTAGACAAATAATTCATGGAACTAAATAGAGAGCCCAAACATAGATGCACACAAATAAAAACATGTGGGCTTGATAAAAGAGCAAAGGCAATTTAATGGAGAAATGATAGCCTTTTCAACAAATGCTGTGGAAAGAAAGGGACATACACATACAAAAAATTATGAATCTAAACATAAACCTTACAACTAACACAAAAATTAATTTGAAATGTAACATAGACCTAAATGTAAAATGAAAACCTCTAAAACTCTTTAATATAGAAGAAAATCTAGGTGAACTTGGGTTTGGTGATGCCAAAATAAACAAAGAACTCTTAAAACTTAACAACAACAACAAATACAAACAACCCAATTAAAAAATGTGGAATAGATCTGAACAGACACCTCATCAAAGAAGATACAGATGAGAAATAAGCATATGAGAAGATGTTCCACATAGTATGTCACTAGGGAGTTGCAAATTAAAACAACAGTGAGATACTACTACACATCTATCAAATGGCCAAAGTTTAGAACATTGACAATACTGGATGCTGATAAGGATGTGGAGAAAAAGGAGCATTTATTCATTGCTGGCAGGAACACAAAATGATACAGCCACTTTGGAAGGTGGTTTGTCAGTTTCTTAAAAAGCTAAATATATTCTTACTCTGTGATCCACCAACTATCCTCCTTGGTATTTACACAAATAAATTGAACACTATGACCACCCAAAGACATTTGAGCAAGTGTTAATAATAGCTTTACTCATAATTATCAAAAATTACAAGCAATTAAAATATTCATCAATAAGTAAAAAAAAATAAACAAACTGTGGTACATCCAGACAATGGAATATTATTCAGCGATGTAAAGAAAATGTGCTATTGAGGATTGGTTCAAGATGGTGGAGCAGAAGGACATGCTCTCACTCCCTCTGTCAGGAACACTGGAATCACAACTAACTGTTGAACAATCATCGACAGGAAGACACTGAAACTCACCAAAAAAGATACCCCACATCAAAAGACAAAGGAGAAGGCGCAATGAGACAGTAGGAGGGGAGCTATCACAATAAAATCAAATCCCATAACTGCTGGGTGGGTGACTCACAAACTGGAAAACACTTATACTACAGAAGTCCACCCACTGGAGTGAAGATTCTGAGCCACACATCAGGCTTCCCAACCTGGGGGTCTGGCAATGGGAGGAGAAATTCCTAGAGAATCAGGCTAGTGGGATTTGGTTGCAGGACTTTGGCAGGACTGGGGGAAACAGAGACTGCGCTCTTGGAGTGCACACACAAAGTAGTGTGTGCATCAGGACCCAGGAAAGGAGTAGTGACCCTATAGGAGACTGAACCAGACCTACCTGCTAGTGTTGGAGGGTCTCCTGCAGAGGTGGGGGGCAGCTGTGGCTCACCAAGGGACAAGGACACTGGCAGCAGAAGTTCTGGGAAGTACTCCTTGGTGTGAGCCCTCCCAGAGTATGACTTTAGCCCCACCAAAGAGCCCAGGTAGGTTCCAGTGTTGGGTCGCCTCAGGTCAAAAAACCAACAGGGAGGAAACCCAGTCCCACCCATCAGCAGTCAAGCAGATTAAAGTTTTACTGAGCTCTGCCCACCACAGCAACAGCCAGCTCTACCCATCACCAGTCCCTCCGATCAGGAAACTGCCACAAAAATCTTAGATAGCCTCATCCACCAGAGGGCAGACAGCAGAAACAAGAAGAACTACAATCCTGCAGCCTGTGGAACAAAAACCACATTCACAGAAAGATAGACAAGATGAAAAGGCAGAGGGCTATATACCAGATAAAGGATCAAGATAAAACCCCAGAAAAACAACTAAATGAAATGGAGATAGGCAACCTTCCAGAAGAAGAATTCAGAATAATGATAGTGAAGATGATCCAGGGCCTTGGAAAAAGAATGGAGGCAAAGATCAAGAAGATGCAAGAAAAGTTTAACAAAGATCCAGAAGAATTAAAGAACAAACAAACAGAGATCAACAATAAAATAACTGAAATGAAAAATACACTAGAAGGAATCAATAGCCCAATAACTGAGGCAGAAGAATGGATAAGTGACTTGGAAGACAGAATGGTGGAATTAACTGCTGTGGAACAGAATAAAGAAAAAAGAGTGAAAAGAAATGAAGACAACGTAAGAGACCTCTGGGACAACATTAAACGTAACAACATTCACATTATAGGGGTCCCAGAAGGAGAAGAGAGAGAGAAAGGACCCGAGAAAATATCTGAAGAGATTAGAGTCAAAAAATTCCCAAACATGGGAAAGGAAATAGCCACCCAAGTCCAGAAAGTGCAGAGAGTCCCATGCAGGAAAAACCCGAGGAGAAACACGCTGAGACACATGGTAAGCAAACTGGCAAAAATTAAAGACAAAGAAAAATTATTGAAAGCAGCAAGGGAAAAACAACAAATAACATATATGGGAACTCGCATAAGGTTCACACCTGATTTCTCAGCAGAAACTCTATAAGCCAGAAGGGAGTGGCTTGATATACTTAAAGTGATGAAAGGGACTTTCTGAATGGATAGAAAACCAAGACCCATATATATGCTGCCTGCAAGAGACCCACTTCAGACCTAGGGACACATGCAGACTGAAAGTGAAAGGATGAAAAAAGATATTCCATACAAATGGAAATCAAAAGAAAGCTGGAGTAGCAATATTCATATCAGATAAAATAGACTTTAAAAAAAAGAATGTTACAAGAGAAAAGGAAGGACACTACATAATGATCAAGGGATCAATCTAAGAAGAAGATATAACAATTATAAATATATATGCACCCAACATAGAAGCACCTCAATACAGAAGGCAAATGCTAACAGTTATAAAAGAGGAAATTGGCAGTAACACAATAATAGTGGGGGAATTTAACACCTCACTTACACTGATGGACAGATTATGCAAACAGAAAATTAATAAGGAAACACAAGCTTTAAATGACACAATAGATCAGATAGATTTAATTGATATTTATAGGACATTGCATCCAAAAACA
>NC_041214.2:136688708-136689818 GCF_002837175.3 Physeter macrocephalus | reverse complement strand
AGTTTATAGCTATACAAGCCTACCTCAAGAAACAAGAAAAATCTCAAATAAACAATCTAACGTTACACCTAAAGGAACTAAAGAAAGAAGAACAAACAAAACGCAAAGTTAGTGCAAGGAAAGAAGTCATAAAGATCAGAGCAGAAATAAATGAATTAGAAACAAAGAAAACAATAGCAAAGATCAATAAAACGAAAAGCTGGTTCTTTCAAAAGATAAACAAAATTGAAAAAACATTAGCTAGACTCATCAAGAAAAAGAGGGAGAGGACTCAAATCAATAAAATTAGAAATGAAAAAGGAGAAGTTAATGGCTTCACAGGTGAATTCTATCAAATACTTAGAGAAGAGCTAACATCCATCCTCTCAGACTCTTCCAAAAAGTTACAGAGGAAGGAAAACTCCTTAAGTCGTTCTATGAGGTCACCATCACCCTGATACCAAAACCAGACAAAGATACTACAAGAAAAGAAAATTACAGACCAATATCACTGATGAATATAGATGCAAAAATCCACAACAAAATACTAGCAAACAGAATCCAACAACGTATTAAAAGGATCATACACCATGATCAAGTGAGATTCATTCCAGAGATGCAAGGATTCTTCAATATATGCAAATCAATCAATGTGATACACCATACTAACAAATTGAAGAATAAAAAACCTTATGATCATCTCAATAGATGCAGAGAAAGCTTTTGACAAAATTCAACACCTATTTATGATAAAAACTCTCCAGAAAGTGGGCAAAGAGAGAACCTACTTCAACATAATAAGGGACATACATGACAAGCCCAGAGCAAACATCATTATCAGTGGTGAAAAACTGAAAGCATTTCCTCTAAGATCAGGAACAAGACAAGGATGTCCATTCTCACCACTATTATTCAACATAGTTTTGGAATTCCTAGCCATGGCAATCAGAGAAGAAAAAGGAATAAATATTGGAAAAGAAGAAGTAAAACTGTTACTGTTTGCCGATGACATGACACTATACATAGAGAATCCTAAAGATGCCACCAGAAAACTACTAGAGCTAATCAATGAATTTGGTAAAGTTGCAGGATACAAAATTAATGCACAGAAATCTCTTGCATTCCTATACA
>NC_041214.2:136643428-136688482 GCF_002837175.3 Physeter macrocephalus | reverse complement strand
AAAACTATAAGACACTGATCAAAGAAATTAAAGATGATACCAACAGATGGAGAGATATACCATGTTCTTGGATTGGAAGAATCAATATTGTAAGAATGACTATACTACCCAAACAATATACAGATTCAATGCAATCCCTATCAAATTACCAATGGCATATTTTACAGAACTAGAACAAAATAAATCTTAAAATTTATATGGAGTCACAAAAGACTCCGAATAGCCAAAGCAGTCTTGAGGGAGAAAAACGGAGCTGGAGGAATCAGACTCCCTGACTTCAGACTATACTACAAAGCTACAGTAATCAAGACAAGATGGTACCGGCACAAACACAGAAATATAGATCAATGGAACAGGATAGAAAGCCCAGAGATAAACCCATGCACCTATGGTCAACTAATCTATGACAAAGGATGCAAGGATATACACTGGAGAAAAGAGAGTCTCTTCAATAATTGGTGCTGGGCAAACTGGACAGCTACATATAAAAGAATGAAATTAGAACACTCCCTAACACCATACACAAAAATAAACTCAAAATTGATTAGAGACAAAATGTCAGACACCTCTTAGAGGAAAACTTAGGAAGAATACTCTGACATAAATCGCATCAAGATATTTTTTGATCCCCCTCCTAGAATAATGGAAAAAAAAACAAAAATAAACAAATGGGACCTAATGAAACTTAAAAGCTTTTGCACAGCAAAGGAAACCATAAACAAAACGAAAAGACAATCCTCAGAATGGGAGAAAATATTTGCAAACGAAATATCGGACAAAGCATTGATCTCCAAAATATATAAACAACTCATGCAGCTCAATATTAAAAAACCACCTAATCCAAAAATGGCCAGAAGACCTAAATATACATTTCTCCAAAGAAGACATACAGATGGCCAAGAAGCACACGAAAAGCTGCTCTACATCACTAATTATTAGAGAAATGCAAATCAAAACTACAATGAGATATCACCTCACACAGGTCAGAATGTGCATCATCAGAAAATCTACAAACAACAAATGTTGGAGAGGGTGTGGAGAAAAGGGAACACTCTTGCACTGTTGGTGGGAATGTAAATTGATAAGATGAACCAGTGTGCAGAGCAGAAATTGAGACGCAGATGTAGACAACATACGTATGGACACCAAGGGGGGAAAGTGGTGGGGGGGTGGTGGTGGTGGTGTGATGAATTGGGAGATTGGGATTGACATGTATACACTGATGTGTATAAAATGGATGACTAATAAAAATATAAATAAAAATAAAAGTAATATTATAAATTAAAAAAAAAAAAAGAAACTATTGCCATAGACATTGGAGAAAAGGCATGTAGGTTCTGTAAAGGAAAATAATCCCTGACTAAAAGCATTAGAATTTTTGAGGAAAAAAATAAGTTAGCCAAAGGATAATAATAAATATTTAGGCTTTGAATGGTTTTAAGAATATATTCCACAGAATTCTAGGATGCAGAGGTACTTCAGGGATTCTGCCAATATTTAATATGAAAATCATTGAAATATTTTTGGTTATTTTAAAAGCTATAGAAAAAAATGTTACATACCATATCTATATACCTATGTTGAAGCCACCTATTCTTTAACTTGTTTTAGCAAGTCAACTAGTATTTGTTCAAACCTCAGAATAAATCCTGCCTTGCCAAAAAAAAAAAAAAAAGAAAAAAAATGTTCTATTAAGCCATGAAATTCCATGGAGCAAAGTTAAATGCATTTTGCTAGGTGATTAAAAAAAACCACTACAAAATGTCTGATTCTAACTACCTGAGACTCTGGAAAATAATGAAACTATGGAGATATTAAAAAAAATCAGTTGTTGCCAGGGGTTTGAAGAAGAGGAGTAAGGGGTGAACAGATGGAACACAGGATATTTTTAAGGCATTGAAACTATTCTGTATGGTACTGTAATGGCGGATATATGCCATTATACATTTGTCCAAACCCATAGAATGTGCAACACAAAGAATGAACCCAAATATAAACCATGGACTTTAGTTAATAATAATAACTTATCACTTGTAACAAATATAACAAGCTAATGCATATGAGGAGGGGACAGGGGAAGTAATGTAGTATATGGGAATTCTGTAGTTTCCACTCAATTTTTATGTGAAACTAAAACTTCCCTTAAAAATAAAGTATATTCCTTTTCTCCACACCCTCTCCAGCATCTATTGTTTCTAGATTTTTTGATTATGGCCATTCTGACCGGTGTGAGATGATATCTCATTGTAGTTTTGATTTGCATTTCTCTAATGATTAATTTTGAAGTATATGTAAAATTTTAGATAGAATCAGTAGTATATATCCTAGACTTGGAATAGTATATACTGAAGGGTAAAAATTCATCCCACAATGGAAGTATTTCACTTCAGCATGAGACCAAGTAGTCTAATGATTCAAAATATTAAATAGTGCGATTGACTGCTTTGAGGTATGGCAAATGTCTTACCAATAGAATTATTTAAAGAGAGGCAGGATTAACATTCTTTGGATAAGGTGCTAAAGAGATTCATGCATACACTGATGAATGAGAAAAAATAAAATCTCTCAACATATCCAAACATGAAGTTATATGATTTCATAATAAATATAATTATCAAGTTACCAGTATACAGAAACAGCGATTCCATTACTCATTGATTTTTTTAGTTTTAATATGTGAGGGGCAAATTGACTCCCTCTTTGGAAAAAAGTAAACCAAAAATGCAGTGTGTGAACTTTACATCTTATTTTAAGAAAACCAAATTAAAATAATATTTAGGACAAATGAGGATAATTTGAATTTGGGTTGGGTATTTTAGATATATTAAGACATTATATATATAATATATATTTGGGTGTGTTAATGACATGGTGTTAATGTAAAATCAAAATATCTGTTAATAATGAGTGAATTGATAACTAAGTTTTGCTTTAAAATAATCTAACAAAATAAAAAATATTTGGAAGCTATATAAAGGAAAATGGATAAAAACACTAAACATACAGAGATAATTATACTGTATTATTCAGTATATTATAGTTATATTAATTTTACTTTTGTGTACGTTTGAAATTTCTTATTATAAATTGTTTATAAAAAATAACTCCTGGAAAAAATGAGAATAAGAAGTCAATAGATATTTGGGTAAATAATATGAGAGACAGATTGTAAAATAATGAAGTGTGGAAGATAAGAATTCAGAGGATAATAGTTTAAAGAAAATACTATTGCTGCCTTCAGAAAGATAAATGCAAATGTTGAGTGCATGAAATATTAACAGGAAAACAAAAAGCTGTATACGGGAGGTATGTCACATGACATAGTTAATAATGTGTACATAGTCCCAATAGTTAAGGCACTGACTCTGGAATTAATTTTTTAAATGTTATTATAAAAATGTTGGGAGTGGAGAGGGAAAGAAGAGGGTTAAAAGATTCATATCAGTCACAAGAAACAGACTATCTGACTTTGTTAATAATGTGTGAAAGTAGAGGTTTCAGTATTGGTGCATTAGCCCAATTATACACAAGTCCCAGGTCAGTTCACTCTGATATCTTTGGTCCCTTGTTGATAGTAGCAGTAACCAGCAACTTCTTCCACATCCATAAACAAAACAGAGAGGATAGGTAGCGACTTTTCACCCACAGCTTTCTCTTTCTTGTCTCGGGGGGAGCACTGTTCATAGAAATGTCTCCAAGATATTTTTTAGGTCCCATAGAACCAGGACATGTGCAGATATCCTGGCAGCAAGGAAGACTGAGAAACTGAGTATTTAAAATTTCCAGACTTTATAGGGGAAGAAAAATTCTGCTAAAAAGGCAGAGAATAGAGGGAAGAATTGTAACCAATATTATTTACTGTAGGAGCTAAAACTTCAATTTGCCATTTAAAAGCCATAAGGTAAAGTATAAAATTATTGATTCCTAAGAGGCCCAAGCCCTCTTAGGAAAACATGTTTAGTTCCATAGTGAATACATATTTATTTGAGGTACATAGAAATATGTTCAAAACACTGCTAAAATTTTGGGAAGAAATTGCCCCGGGGAAGGTAGAGAACACTCATTTATTGCTCTTTTTGATTACACGATATATATTTATTCAAATGTGTGTGTGTGCGTGTGTGTCTCTGTGTGTGTGTAAGCTCTTATGGCCCTTCCAAAGATGAACTAAACTACATCATTTTAGAGTATGACTGTGAGCTGATATTTGCTATCACATTTATTCTTTTTAATCAAATTTATTTTTAATATCCAAGAATTTTGGAACAGGGTATGCGCTGTACCCTGTGGAATGCCATACATTCCATCTTCTTTCTTATCTGAGTAAATAAAATTCGCTTCAGTAATCATTTCTCAGGCTCCTTCAGCCTGAGGGGCCCTGCCCTCAGAATGGGTCAGTGAGAGGTCATGTCACATACAGGCAATACAAGGGATTCAGCTGGATCTTGTGGGTGTGTGTGTTCATGGAATAGTCATTTAATATAAAAGCCAAATGCTTCACTAACGTTCCGTGAACTGGATTTCCCTGGGGTCACCTAGAATAAGAAAATGTTATAAAAGGGGAGGGGAACAGAAAATAACTATATTAAGAACAGCCAGAGGACAAACTTGCAGTGGGTTATTATAAAAAAGCCATTAAATCTCATGAAAATTTGGTGCTTTGTCCTTATGGATCCAATTCATGCAGCCGTTAGTATTCTCAAATTGCTATTTTTCTAAAGTTTCCCAAAGTGAGATAACAAGAGAAGTAATCAAAGAAGGAAGGAATTCATGGGTTATGTCTTTTTTTTTAAAAAAAGTGTATATGTAGATAATATCTTGTTTATATTGGTGGAGATTTTAAATTTAAATATTTTAAAAGTTGTAAGCCACTGAATATTTTAACACCATCATCATTATGGAATACAAAAAATACTGAGATATATTCCTTGCCCCTGAGAAAATCTGAATATTTTTCAGGATAAAAATATAGAAATATATATTTCTGAGTATCCTCAAATATCCAATAAAATTCTCTATAATTTCTGGGGGTTTTGGGGTTTGTGTTAAGTAACTAAATTTACTTTATCTCACACAGAAGAGCTCAAAGAACCAGTATTCTTAGATTTACTTTAACTTAGAATCACTGTATTTTTTTCATAATTTAACTTCTACATTTAACTGCTTCTACATCCAGCAGTAGCCTACTGACTCAGTGTCTCAACTTAAGGCCTAATCTGTTTCACCCAGATGTAGATACTGGATACTAATATGTGATTCTGATTTGTTAAGAATGGAGTACTCTCATTCACTACTGATGGCATGCAGAGTTGATCAGATGAGGTCATATAACATAAGCCCAGCAGGCAAACCCCAAAACTGGTCACATTTTATACATTTGCCTTGAATTAAGTTTTAACTTAGAATCCCAGACATGCCCAAGCCCTCTTAGGAACACATGTTTAGTTCTACACAGAAACTGAGCAGTTATAATATAACTGTCTACATCAGTAGTTCATTGGATGACTTATTATCTTGCTGGTTTCCTTCCCCATTCTTGCCAAAGATGGCAGACATCCTATAAGCTCAGTTGAAATAACACCTTTATCTAGCTCAGATAACTTCATTTCCCATCTCATACCCTCCACTTTGAACTTTCTCACTTTGTTTTTGTTTCTCCAGTTTATACCCCATTGTTTTGTATATCCCTAAATGCTTATTTAAGAATTTTTTGAGCAAATGCTGTATTATTATAGATATTTGGGAACACCGTAGTGAAGAAGAAGAATCTAGAAGAACTTATGGGTTTACATTACAAATGATGACTGTTTTACACAGTTTATCTGCCTTTTTTATTTCACTTCTTCCAAAAATTTATCTTTATAAATGTTCCTTTGGACATATTTGGACACCAATGCCCAGCAAAGATAAAAAGACCCAGACGAGAATAGGCACAATAACTTCTACTGGTTAGGAAGAGGATTGGAGAGATACCACTTTCCATATATCTCTCCACTCTTCTCTGTTCCCTCAGCCTTCTCCTCATCCAGGCTATTGTCCACACATCCACAGTCCATTCTGGGTATTTATCTTTTGCATTATGATTATTCCAGATATGTAATCAAAATATAAATATATCGTACTGCTCCTATAATAAATTACAAGTAATTCCTGAAGTGTCAGGTTTGGGGGAAGCTGACCCAGTCTATTTTTCAATAGTCCACCTCTTGCCTCCTATTCTCCAATAAAATTGAGCTATTATCTACTCCATGAAATTGGGCTATTTTCAGATTTCATGCCTCTGAAAATATATTTTTGTCAAAATAAAATGGCTTTCCCCCACACTCTTTTCATATTTCCAAGCATTCTTTCAGGTTAAATCAAATGATTCTTTTTCCATTTGCCTTCTTCAATTCTCTAAGCTTAAACCTGACTACTTTCTGTGAACTTCTATAACATTTTAACTGGTTCAGTTTTCTTAAGACACATCCTTTTCTACCTTATGTGTTACAGATATTTACACCTATTTTATGTCTTTACTTGACTCCAACTTCCAGAAAATAGGTGCCAGAACACTAAGGAAAGAATAACCTCCTGCTATGCTCATTAGAAATAATCAGAAAAAAAATAACTTTTTGATAAAATGTAATAACACCATGGAAGAGAGAAACAAGGTTTTTAATTTTTTTCTTCGTGTGTCTTGATGGGAAAGTGGGATATACAATCCTAGTCGGTAGCAAATAAAGGAATCAGTCTACATAACCAGCTGATTGAATCAATGTGAGGAAAACAGGTGACGATGAAGATCTAGAGAGTCTTTAAGAGCTAGAGTCTTTACCGAACACTGGTTTTTCCACTCAATGAGAAGTTTTATAGGATTTATCTCAGTTACTCTTTACAACATACCCAGGAGGTTGTATAATCCTCATTTTCTAAACAGACTAAAAGTCAGTTAAGTAAATTTTATAGGACAGAACCAAAATTTAATCCCATTGCTGTCTAGCTCTTAAACTTTTGGTTCATAATAGTTTGTGCATGGGGTTTTGTATGTAGCAGGGTCGCTCCCTCGCTGCGATCTATTGAAATTTAGCCCTCGACACAAGGGTTTGAAAAAAAAAAAGCTTGTTCACTTTTTAAGAAATAAATTAAAAGACACAGTCTACATTCAATATGCAACATGTGTTTAAAAAAGGTAACATATTGTGGGGTGGCTGAATATACTAATACATGTAAATCCTAGGTTTTTCAAGGGAAAAAATAAAGATACATTTGTGAGATAAAGATTTTGTAATACTGAGATTTCCTGGGAATACTCAAGGTCAAAATGTATTCTCTGATTTAAAGCTCAGTATATCTAAAATATAAGGCATTTGCCTCAATTATATCTACTCATGAAATTTGGGGGCATGAGTTATTTTTCTCTGCTTCATATATCCCCAGCAAACTGGGAAAGTAGAAAATGCAGCCTAGTAATATTCCAAAAAGCAAAAACGCCCAAGGAAATGACTGTAATATAGCAATATTCATAGACAAAACATTTTCACCCACTGCAAGCCAAATTTCATACCGATTTTCTAATTGTCATCTTACTTAATAAGTTGGCAGTATTAGATATGATTCACTTCTTCCTTTGCTTGCCTTTGCTTCTATCACATCCTGCTTATGATATTTTTTGTTTCTCTCTATATGACTTTAACCTCTGTAATTATTTTTTAAGTTCCTCCTCTTCTAACCAACACTTGAGGGGGTGGGAGATTTTGAATGTTCTACTTTGGGTTCCCTTCTCACTTGATATTTTCCTCCTAAGTTATCCATTCCCAAGAGTGCACCTCTCTTCAAAGTTGTCTTTTGGTTTCCTGCAAATATATACCTGTGTTTTTAATGTATGTATTTGAATTCTCCCAGTCCTCAATGAGGCAAATATGGCATTTTCCACATCACATGGCTTTCTCTTCAGTGGTTTCCTACCTTATTAAAGGGCACCATTGTCTCATGAATTACTCAAGCCAGATACTTGGGACTCATCTTTGAATAACTGCCCCACTCACCAAGTTAGGGCAATTCTAGCATCTAAATATCTCAAATCCTCCGCACCTCCCCTTCTCCAAAATGTCAAGCCCTGTATCGAAGTCTCCATCATCACTCCTAAGCTGTCTTACAGGATTCACTCTGGCTCAACAACCCATTCATTTTTCTCTCTAGTAGAGTGAGCAAACTTTAAAATTCAAACATGATTATGCCATATCCTTGTTTAAAACATTTAAAGCTTGTCTCCTTTTCTTTGTATGAAGTGTGAGCTTTACATGTTATCTGGAAATGCCATGACTTGCTTTCCAGTCGTATATCTCACCGCTACTTCCTTGTTTTCTATGCTGCAGTTGTAGTTTTCTTTCAGTTCCTCAAATATCCTGTGTTTTTCTCCTGCTTCATATGTTCGCTGGTTATTTTCCATCTGGAGCATACCTCCTCTTCACATTCATCTGCCTACCCAGTCCCTACTGCCCCTGCTTCTCATACATAAGCTACCTTACTTAAGTCCTTCTTCATCATGAGATCAGAGCTCTCACACCTTTTTTGGAAAGAATTTCCTAATTCCACTCTAGCTAAGTGTCTCAGCTATACGCTTCCTTAATACCTTGCTTGATTTCGTAACACTTAATCATAGGTTCAATATCTGTATTTTTGGCAAGATAGTAATTTTTATGTGAGGATGAACTGTATCTTCTTTGTGGCTCTTTTCCCATGATGTATAGAACCCAATAGATCTCAGTGTTCACTGGATGGAGAAATTAACTTACTACTATATCTTGTAGTAAACAGAAATATAATAAAGACTTGGATAAGTACATAGAAAGATTTTTGACATATGCCTGAATAACGAGACAAAAGAAGGAAGGGATCTGTATGTGCTTATAGAATTTTCCCTTCCCTAGAAAAAAACCCAAACAAATAAATAATAATGAGTTATTGACAGTAGTACTAACACTTACTTTTCATGGTGTTTTAACCAGGTTTGCAATAGTTGTCCCTTTATGGAAATGTACCTTTTGTGATGAAGCATAGAGTGAAAATGTTAAAGAAGAATTAACATGTTTCAACTATAAATTAAAAATCAAATCTTAATAGTAATCTGTTAATGAAAACAAATATAAGGTTTGAGAATAGTGTACATTACTTTGTAACATTTTAAAACATAGGATTTTTATTTCAAATATGAATGATTATGAAAAAATTTAGATCATCTGACATTCTAATGACAGTGCAAATGCAGCTTATGTCTGTAAGAGCAATTTGTTGGAATTTATAACTATATATTAAGCTCTAGAATGTCTAATAAAGCAACATGATAAGAAATTAAGATCCCCGGTATTATTTTCTTTTACATATTTAAAGTAGAGTTTATAGAATAATATAAAAGGTGACTACCTGGATGGTTAAATGGTTTCCATGCTCTGAATTAAATTGAGAAGAATAATAACATTAGAATTAATAATGGGAATTAGCAAGTTTATACATCCCAAATTTCCAATAACTCTTATTAAAATTTAAATTAGACTAGATCTTCTCCTACATAGGACCCTCCCACGATACCATCTATTGTTTTTAAATGTGGTGTAGTTCAGATTTTTCTAAAGTCAAGTTATATTATTTCCATTTTCCCTTTGGAAATGAAGTTCATCAACTTCTTTCTCCTTTCCCACTTCCTCTCTTTAGCTGTTATGCAGGTTTTATATTTATTTTTATAAGTTGTAAAAGAAATATGTGTTGAATTATCTAAGTATCCCAAGCTTCATGCTGAATTAGCATCGGCCTCTAACAAATTTTTCATATTGGAATATTGTGTTGTTGGTACATAGTTATTCACTCAGTTAAATAATACTTTTGAACTTTTTTGTTCTCTTTCTTTCCTACACTACTATTCTGCAAGAGATTTGTTCTTTGTTTCTGGCTTTACAGAGGGCTAAGTTTCCTTTGAGGAACTCTCATTTCTTTTAAGAGCACCTCTTTTCTTTAGTCTTTTTGAATCAACCAATCTCTAGAAGAAGCGATATAATTCCAACTTCATCCATTATATCTGGTCAGGAAACACAATTGCTCCTATCTTTCAGCATTTCAAACACTCTCATATTCTTGTTGAATTAATGACTCAGCAAAACATCATTTTCTGAACAACTCTCATTCTTTGATCCAATTAAGACAGAGCTTTTACCATCCAGCTTCTGGAGATTTTGTTTTTTTTTTTGAAATTGACATCAGACAGTTAATCGCAGTCATTGAGCCTGGTCATTTTAAAAAGAGGTTAAAACCTGCTTCAAATAATCATGCAGCCTACTTTTCCACATGATAATAACTGGGAGAGTATTTCTTTTTAATGCTTGTAAACTAAACATTAAAAATGAAAGTTAAATCTAAAGATATTTCCTCAAAGTTATGAAAACTGCTGTGAATATGTTGCCAGCACATAGTGATGGACAGAATATGGGTGTAGAGTAGCAAAGAATTGGGAACCAAGTAGAGTTCTAGAGGTAAGTTGAGAGTAAGTTTATGTCAGGAATTCTACTTTTAATTATGATGTAGAAGATATAAAGAGTTCCTTTTGCATATGGGGAGAGAGTTTTTTGTTGTAGTCTAATTTGAATATAAGCACTGCATCTCTGGTTTTAATTTTAACAAAAATTATGGATATAGACATTATTTGTCAGGCTCTTTATTGGAAACTGAGCTACTAGTATTGATTATAGACTGTCTACAGATCATTGGTTGACCCTCACATTTCTCTGAACAACATGGCTTATATAACTGCTTATTGTTTTGCATCAACTTTTGTTCCCTATAACTTTTCTTTGTAATGTTACCCTTAACAGATCATTCTCTGGAAAGGTTTTGAAACTTATACTAGTAATTAGAACCCAGTTCCTGTTCCAGCTGGAAGCCGTCATAAAGTTTTGCAAAAGAGTATAACATTAGAAAAATCATAACATTATTTAGTAGTGAAAGAATCACTTGAGACATGTTATCACTGAGATCAATACACAAAGAGAAAAACGTTCAAGATAAGAAATCACATCCTGAATGAGTACTTGAGCACAAATAAGGAAAGTAAAGGGTAAATATTGAAGGCAAGGAGAAAATATCATTTTAGGTTTAAACTGTTATCTTAAACCACTTTTAAGAGAAAAAACATAGTTTGAAGCCGCAGACTTCTGAAGAAAGAATATTGTCATATTGCTTTAAAAGACCTGAAATGTATTATCACTGAAAGAAATTATAAAATTGTCTTCCCTGAAGTTCTGAGAACGAAATAAAATAATAAAGTGTGTTAAAGTGTTTGGGGAAGGAGATAGACTAGTTGCATTGTCAAGGTCTTTCCCAAACCTATAATTTTATGAATATTTCATTAACTTTAGTCATATTAAATAAAACCTGTCATGAGGGCTTCCCTGGTGGCGCAGTGGTTGAGAGTCCACCTGCCGATGTAGGGTACACGGGTTCGTGCCCCGGTCCAGGAGGATCCCACATGCCGCGGAGCGGCTGGGCCCATGAGCCATGGCCGCTGAGCCTGCGCGTCCAGAGCCTGTGCTCCACAACCGGAGAGGCCATAGCAGTGAGAGGCCTGCGTATTGCAAAAACAAACAAACAAACAAAAAACTGACATGAAACGAAAATTTATTTCCATGGTCATAAAAGTTACATTTTACCCATAGTACCTTCCCTTTCTGACAATTTCAGAACAACAGTTAATAACACAATCCCATGAGAAAAGTATTACATGGTTAAAGAAAAATAGGTTTAAAATTGACCTCCAAATATTTAACAAAGGAACAAAATTTTACATGAGTTCTATTTAAAATACAATATCTGAATTCAATGGAATATAATATAGAAAAACAAACAAGCAGTATATATGAGTATTATCCAATTTTACTGAAATTCTTATTTGTCCAGAAATAATTTCTTTTAACAGTACTTTAACAAGTATTTTATAATACTTTACAATTAGGCAAAATGCTTTCACATATGTTTGTATGCAGTTTCATGTAGATGATCTCTAAACCTGCACTCCAAAGAGCCCTGTGGGTCCAGCTGGAATACATCAGGAGCCACCAGAGAGCCTTGCCCCACTCAATAAGAACAACTCCATTTGCTTCTGTGGTTTTAATTTTGTATTATTTATAAAATTTTATTTGCAAAAAATCCAACTGCATATAAAAAATTATTGGACACACTCCTTTAAAGTGATTTGTGCAATTCTCAAAACAGACTGAAAAATGTAAATATGGTACATAAGAAGTACACTTGCAACTATGAGGATTGTGAACTCCTTGAATAAAGCCTTTAATATTACATTTTGTGTAACAGTAACATCTTTATTTAATATAGCATGTTCTTTTTTAATTGTTTTGTATCAGTTTTATAGCATGTTTTAAATGCACAAAATTAACCATGGATTATAGAAATCTTGATTTAAATGAACAAGTTGTCCTAAATTCTGATTTTTAATTTTTACTAAAATTACTCATAGAAGATGAATATTTAATTGTAGGTTTTCCAAGTTAGTGGCTGTATTTTCTACTTTCAACTATTTTAATATTTCAAGAAATTACACCTGTTTATTTGGAAAAGGTTTAATCTTAGAACGTTTATGAAAATATAACCATCACCATTAATTTGAAAAACTACAAATATCTATTAAGATAAGTGAGACAGTTTTAAATAATTAGAGGAAAACCACAAGCTGTTTCATTTCCTGGTCAATCAATAAGAAATTATCCTGAACAAGAGTCAGATGACCTCTGAAAATTTGATCCTTTCGGTAATTATACTGATGTTAATAAAGTTAGGCAATCTCCATTTAATTTGACCTTATGATGATATTAGGATTGAATATTAAATAAAGAGATGCAATTAAGAATTAAATAAAATGCTTTAATATTTTGAACCTGAAATATCCTTCTAATCTAAACTCTTAAAATTCAGATCTTTTAATTCTCTAATGAAAAGCAATAGTAAAGGTTAAAAATACAATGAAGAAAAAGAAAGATAAGGGGTAAGAAGAAGCAAGGAATGATTTTTAAACAAGATATTTTTAACCTATAAAATATGTATTTTAATGATATAAATGTTGTGTTGTGGTAGAGGGATTCATCATTTCACTGACATTTATGTATTTGTATATGATCCTCTTTTATGAAAGCTCTCATGTCAAGAACAAAATTAATTAATAGGTTCATTTTATATTTCTTCAAGTAAAAGTTTCAAAATTAAAATGTATCCTTGTAATTCTTAAGATAATTTAAAGCATTAGTCAGATACTAATGTCATTGGTTTTCAACCCTATCCATCTGATACCTTTTCTTAAATATTTTTATACATCAAACAGAAATGAAGATCTACTCCTAACATTCCACATTTGATGTAAGAGGAAAACTAAAAAGTCCATTCATAATCATGTTCTCTTGGTGAGGCTAGATATTGCTTCTCTTAGTATGGTGACCTTCCTATATTTCTGATATGAATTGATGTATTTAGACATTGAAGATATCCAAATACATCCTTTCATTTCTTATTTGGGACTGGCTTTTGTCTGTCATTCTATAGAAATATTATGACATAAGACATTTACGTTTCCTTATGATATTGACCTAGTCCTCAATTCTGAAGGATATTCTTTAGGTTCATTTTCTCCTCCATTTGAAATTTATAAACAAACAAACACTGTTAGGAAAGGAATGGTCCAATCCTTGGTGTACCATGATTTACTAATGAAAGATTTTCTAGCCTGCTTGTTTTAAAATGAAAGAAGGATTGAAGTAGCATTGTTCAAGAATTCTCTAGAATAGCTACACATGAGTTGACATATGGCAAGTACTCAGCACAGTTTTTGGCCCATGGTGCACAGGTGAATAACTAATATTTCACCCTGCTAAGAACTTTTTCCTCCTCTCCTTGGGACACTAGAATACACAAGCTTAATTTGAAGTGAATGGGACATTATCTGTAGAAGTAAATTGGGAGATACATCATCTGTTGACAGATAGTTAGTGGCAAAGATATAAATATTCATATGAGTGAAGTAAGGAAGCAACATGACTATTCCAAGCTGAATGAATAGTTTAAATGACAAAGTGATGTAATCATCATAAAAGAGATTAAAATAAAGTGGAATTTAGTGAAAAAGTATGGCTATAAAGTCCACAAAAAATAAAGTTGAATTTAGTACAAATACAGCTATGTTAAAAAATAATGCAATATTAATTCCATTAAGATAATTGTAAGGAGCAATTTTCTATTTGAATTTATAAACACAAGGTAAATGATATCCCACTATATACTGTATGAATGTGGAGTAAATATGTACGATAAATCTGTATCTTTTAAAATTGTGTTTTTCTTATTTGAGAAAAATAGATTGGATATCTAAAAATAGTATGAAAATAAACCAGGTATGATGAAGAGTATGAAAATGAATCGTATGAAAGTGAATTTATGATGTAAAAATATTTCTGATAATGCTTTTTTTCTTTCCTAATATACTTAGTTTTGTTTGTTAATTTGTTTGTTTTGGTTTGGTTTTTGGTTTTGGCCTTTTACTTATGTATTAAATAACGTGAGCCCTAGTTGGCATTTTTGGTGTGCTTTCCCATTTGACTTAGTTTTAATGTCACTTTATAATTCCTGAAAACACTTCACACATTTCATATTGCACATATTTGTATTACTACATTCAGTTAATCCATAGATTACATCCAGTTAATTCATGTATGGTGTCCTGGGCTGAGAATCTTTTCCTGTTTTGCTGATAATTTAAAAATTTACATTTTGAGGAAAAAGGAGTAGAGGTCAAACGGACTAGCTAATGTATCATTTTTTTTTAACTATACTTACAAATTTGCCTGGCAGATAATGTTATCCCCAAGTAGGTCTTAGCAGACCCATCTGTTTCTTGTGTGCTTCTGTTTCCTGTATAAATTCAGAACCATGTTCACTTACAAAGAATTGATTTCCACCTGAGTAGGCAGAATCAATGGATCAACTGTTGTGACAAATTTTACTACTTGTACCCTTGACCAGAGCCTGTGATTTGTATTTACAATCCATGAGAGCTCTCAGGCCCTTCAGAACTGCCTGTATCTTAAAAAAAAAAAAAAAAAAAATTATAGTTAATGCAATGTAACACTTTCAAGCTATACTTCTGCCACTAATGCTACAACCTATAAACTATTTCTCCAGGCATTTTGACAAATTTAGAATAGTAATATAAGTTATAAATATTTTTATCTTCAAAGTATTAATATCTTCTAATTATTTCTACTCTTTATTCAAGGATTTTTTTTATTGGGTTATTGTTGCTTTACGATGTTGTGTTAGTTTCTGCTGTACAACGAAGTGAATCAGCTATATGCATGCATATATTCCCTCCCTCTTTGACCTCCCTCCTACCTACCCCATCCCATCCATCTAGGTCACCACAGAGCACCGAGCTGAGCTCCCTGCGGTATACAGCAGGTTCTCACTAGCTATCTGTTTTACATATGGCAGTGCACATATGTCAATCCCAATCTCCCAATTCATCCCCACCCACCCCATGTCCACACATCTGTTCTCTACATCTGAATCTCTATTCCTGCCCTGCAAATAGGTTCATCTTTACCATTTTTCTAGATTCCACATACATGGGTTAATATACGATATTTGTTTTTCTCTTTCTGACTTACTTCACTCTTTATGACAAGGACATTTAAAAAATATACTGTTAGTGAAGAATCTTGAGGAAAGTGGTTATTCATAAGTTTACCTGAAAAAGGGAAAAACATACACAACGCTGAGGTATCATTTCCCACCATTTTCATTGGAACAGATTAGTAACATTAAATAAATAGTGAAGATAGAGTGTTAGCCAAGGTTGGGAATACAAGCAGTTTTTAGAGAGAAATTTGCAATTATGTACAAAAACTCCTTCCTCTTCATGTAAGAAATTATAGGCTTGGGGTTTTTTTCCTCCAGAAACGTTCATAAATTGCCAAATGCATTCAATGAATGCTCATTCCAATAGACTATAACTAGATCTGGATGATAAGTGTGCTCATTGTTACTGGAGTGTCATTGCTCTCTCCCGTTGCGGAGCACAGGCTCCGGACGCACAGGCTCAGCGGCCATGGCTCACGGGCCCAGCCGCTCCGCGGCATGTGGCATCTTCCCAGACCAGGGCACGAACCTGTGTCCCCTGCATCGGCAGGCGGACTCTTAACTACTGCGCCACTAGGGAAGCCCTATATGAGGTTTTATATTTGTAATCAGAAAATAATATCAAGATGTTTCAACTTTGAAAGTGAGACAAATATCCTTAATTGTGATTTGTTTAATGCACATGCCAGAGTTAATAAAAAAGTCAAACAATAATACAAAGAAATATGCATTTATTTACTACAAAGATGCAGTGATTGTTATGTTTATATCTTTTTATTTCCTTTCTCTAAGAAACTAAGTGAACACTTTCAATAAAATTATAATAGAGGGTATTTCTGTTATTTTTCTGAAGAATTTTTTTTAGTTTAGTTTAGTTTTCCTTTTGGGCACTCAGTCTTGTAACTGATCACGTATTTCTCATTGCCAGGCATAATCAACTAAATATTGTTTCCCAACTCTAGCAGGTAAGTTCAAGGGCATGACATGAGTTATGCGCACCAGACACAAACTTGGCTCCATCTTATTGCCTGTCCTTGTTTTCCCTTCTTGTCAGCTTTAACTTATGTGTCGTTGCTTTTTAAAAAATACACCTTCTTATTTTACAACATTTTTAGATTTACTGAAAAATGGCAAAGATAGTGTATAGAGTTCCCATATATGTTAGATCCAGTTGACTTTGTTATTGACATCTTATGAAAAGTGTGGTGCATTTGACAAAATAAATGAACAAAAAATCAGTACATTATTATTTAAAATCTATACTTTCTTCAGATTTTCTTAATTTTTAACTGATGACCTTATTCTGATCTGAGATTCTATCCACGATATTACATTACATTTAGTCATCATGTGTCCTTAGACAATTCTAGGCTCTCATCGTTTATAGGACTTTTTTTGTTTTTGATGAAATTGACAGTTTGAAGAGTATTGGTCAGATATTTTATGGAATGTTTCTTAATTGGGATGTGTCTGATGATTTTCTGGTGATTAGTCTGTGGTTATATATACCAGTATGGACTTGTGTATATTTTATAGTTTGATTTATATTCCAATAATACTTATCATATTTTTAGGTAGTGAAATACATTTTGACATATTACAATCTCCTTATTGTGTTCCTAGGTGTTCACCAAATTGAAAACGTATTTTCAGAAAACATCTATACATGAATCTTTAGAGCACTTCCTTTGTACTCACCAAAAGCTGAAAGTAAGAAAAATGTCCTTCAACAGGTGAATAGATAAGTAAACTGTGGTGCATGCATACCGAGATAATGAGCTACTAAACCATCAAAAGACATGGATGAATTTTACATGCATATTGCTAAGTGAAAGAAGCCAATCCAAAAAGGCTACAAACTCTGTGATTCCAATTATATGACATTATGGTAAAAGACAACACTTTAGAGATATTAAAAAGATCAGAAGTTGCCAAGAGTTTGGAGGACGTAAGGGAGAGTTGAGTAGGTAAGGCACAGGGGATTTTTTTGGATGGTGAAATTATTCTGTATAATACTATAATTATGGAAACATGAAATGATGCATTTTAAAAAGTGTATAGACCTGTACAGCACAAAGAATAAACCTAAATGTGCAAATTAATAAAAAAAGTCACTTAGGAGGTCAGGAGACCCCAAAATGGAATGCAGAATGTGCAAATAACTAACTATATTACAGTATGTGAAACAAGTTCACTGACCTTTGGAAATGAGAGAAACCTGGAAGATTAAAAGTTAAAGAAACTATAGGTAAGCACTGCATTCAATTTGAAAAACTGTTTTTCATAGACATACTAGTTAACAATTCTGATACCAATGACTATTGTCTGAATGTTTGTGCCCTCCCAAAATTCATATGTTGAAATTCTAACCCACCCCCCCAGTAGATGGTATTAGGAGGTGGGGTCTTTGGAAGGTGATTATGTTATAAGGGTGGAGCCATCATGAATAGAATTAGTGCCTTAAAAAAGAGGCTCCAGAGAGATTCTGAGCCTTTTCAATGCTGCCACCTAGATCTTGGAAGTGCTAGCCTCTAGAACTGTAGGAAATAAATTTCTGAAGTTTATAAGTAACCCCATCTATGGTATTTTATTATAGCAGCCTGAATGGATTAAGGCTTCACTGTATATTTATAGAGGAATTTAACAATTAGTTAAGTGGATTAGTTAAGTGGATGATGGATGGTGGGAGCAATGTTTCTGATAGTTGAAGTAGGAGGTTACAGATAAGCAAAGGGACAAGAAGAGAAAAAACCTTGTAGCAATAAATCATAATTGGATATATCATTATTCACTTATGCTTACATTAATGTAGGTACAGATGGTTACATATGGACACATTTATAAATTTTGTGTATATACATGGGTTGATACACACATATACATTTGCTTGATGTCAGCTGAGACAGCTTAGAAGCAAAGACACCCCAGTAACAATGAGCACACTTAGCATCCAGATCTTGATTTTGAATACCATTCTTTAGTAAAAGAACCAGGTTCCATGGAGAGATGGCTGACTATAGGAACAGGGAAGGCAATATACAAAGCAGCTTTGAACATCTTGTAGAAACCAAAAGTAAGGAAGTACATAAACACACACATGTAGAGCAAACTTTTCTTTAGCTAAGGTATGTGTTAATGACAAGATCTGAGCCATGATAACTACTCTGAGAGTAATGTAAAGAGAACTGATATGGAAACATTAAGGAGATAGAGATCAACTTTTGACTGATTTAAATGTGAGTAGTAAGAGGAAGAGAGGTACACTAAAACTCAAATTTCCATGGTATCATCCTACAAAGGATGATATATTTGCTTACTATTACAAGGCTAAATATTTCTATTAATCTCTCTAAATACAGACTTTTCTTTCTTTAAGTAGCACTTTCAACCACCCCTTCTTCTTTGACATCTTCTACTTTGTCTTTTTTAAATCCCTTCAAATTCGGATGCTGGTACAATATGCCTTATAGTAAATGAAACCCTTTCTCTAGGAGAGAATAGTGTGAGAATAAGAAGTGGGGTGAAGCAGAGCACATTAGAGGGATAAAAGAAGTCAAATATGTGGAGTTTAGAAAGTAAAGATTGACTTTGGAAGCAGCTGAAAAACTAGACAGGAAATTGAGCACCTTGTTGGATGTTAATACTGTTTATGGTGATAAGGGAGACTAGAGGAGTCACTAGTTGTAGTTATTGGGAGGATAGATTATTTCAATTATAACCTGTTCATTTAAGATGCTTATAAAAAAAAAAACCAAAAGAACAAATACGGCAAGAAATTGGATATTTAGGTCTGCAGTTCAAGGGGAAAAATAACAAGATCTAGGCTTAAGTTATATGTTTGAGAGTCATCATGCTTCAACTTTAAAATGAAGCCAAGGTGGTAGTCTTCTTATGTTCTCCCATACCCTTCCATGACTTTCCCTCTTGTTCCTCTAAGCACATGGTTTACTAATTGACTCATGTTTTTTTGCTCCCATTAAACTGTAAAGGTCTTAAGGGGATCTTAAGGGGTCTTTTAAGGGCAGGATTTGGGTTTTTTTAATCTTTATTTCTCTAGCATGTTTTACAATATTTATTTAATAAATAAATGTATCCTTTAACATAAATAGGCTAATCAGAAATTCTGTGTATTAAGAACAGTAAACTGTGAATTAAGATGAGTAGATATTATAATCCACAGATTATAATATATGAATCAACTTTCTGAATAATTACATCATTTACTCACTGTTACATAGTAGGAAGTTGCAACATGGACGGTAGAAATTATCTCTGGACTTTCATTTTTGTGCCTTGGCTACCAGTGTTCTTTAGTTATGAAATGGGGCAGAACCCTGTGGCCCTTGCCCCCCATGTCCTCTGCCTGTCTTTTGTCTGTAGAAAAACTTTAGTCAAAGAATATATTTAATCGGAGAAGTGAGAAAATACAAAAACAAAGGAAAACAATCCAACAAAACTAGTGGCCAATAATAGTTTAGCCACTAAGCATAGTTAAGGACCTCTAGTTCCTTCTCAAGGGCTATGAATAATATTCTGAGCCATATCCTGTGAACTGTCTTGTATATAGATACTGAAACCCCCACCAGGTGGAAGAAGTTAACTACATGATGACCAGACTGTAGCCATGACATAAGCTGCCACAATTTCAAGAACTGGCCTCAAAGAAATGGGAGGAGACTGACCCTGGAACTAAAGATTAATTGTACTTAAAACAATCAGAGCACTGAGGACCAATTTCAAGATGACTGTCACAGCTGACCATGCTGTTTTTGCATGTAGCCCCCTCCCTCTGTCTACAAAATCTCTTGCCCGCTGGTTGTCAGTGGCATGGGGGGAGTCAACCTTTGGACAGGAGTCCATCCTCCCTGCCCCCGCCCCGGTTGCCGACTTCCAAAATAAAGCAAACTTTCCTTTCCACCAACCTCACCTCTTTATTGACTTTTGAACAGTGAGCAGCCAGACCTCACTTTCGGTTACAGTTATACTTCTGACTATATATCAAATTCCAACACTGTTCTTAAGATACCCATGGGTCTTAGTAGAAGACTGCTTTAACTTCACCAGACCATTTGGTTTAAACACTGCTACAAAATACATGTCAAGTTGTAAATGAGTTTTCTCTTTTAATGTGCCTGGAGTAAGCAGACACTAAGAATACACATTCTTCAAAATCCTTCTAAGGCATTGAAGATGCTTAACTAATATGCATCTGGGAATCAATGAACTCCAACCTAGAATCCTTATTTCTAAGACACATATTACAAACTCTTAGATCAAGTGCCAGATACCTTGTAGGAGCTCAACAATTTTATTTGTAGAACAAATAAATCAGTCAAATAAATCAAGCCTTTTAGGGCACTGGTGTTTTGGTGTGCTTTTACTAGTGCCTTACGTATTCCATATAACCAATCAGTCTCATATAAGACATGAGCAAGATTAATCTGGCCAGAAATGTGGAAAGAAGGTAAATAATACCTCATGGTTGTCTGACTTGCTTGCCCTCTTTTCCATCCTAATGCATTTAAAAATTTGTCAGTGACAAACAGTAAAAAAGGCCCAACAATTTTCTAGGCAGCTTCCAATTTAGAAAATATTTAGAATACGCTGATGATAACTTACTCCCTGGGAATATTTTAAGCATTTTGGAGAGGAATTAATTTTTATAGAGATGGAGGTAATCATTGCTGAGTAAATAACTGCTGATATGCAATTAATCACCAGTTCTTTGGGGGAAAGCAAAAGAACTTAGACTATTCATTGTGCAATTCTATTTTTCATAATTATTTTTATTGTCCTTCTAATTTAATAAACTTCACCAGCATATTTCTTAGTATGACAGATACTTTCATATAATATGTTGTAACTGGTGTCTGAAATTTTCAGTTATTATTTAAAAAAATTTTGTCATAATTTCTTTACTTGTTTCATGATCTTGATTTTTGAAGTGTTATTTCCTTTTTAGCAAACAGCAAACAATAATAATAATCCTATAAAATTTTACCTACATTTGAAGAGCTGGATCTCCATTCCTGCCTACTCAAAACTCAAATAAAAACTTGATTTTAATATATAATCCACTTGTAGGGTCAACAAATTTTGATAGCTTTGCAATTTTTTCTACATATGAAATATGATAGAATGGCAAGTTAGTCCATTGTGTAGTGTTTATGAATTTACATATATTGTACTTGAAAACTATTTGCTTTTTCTAACTTTACTGTTACCTCTACATCCTAACTCAATGCCCCTACTTGCTTCCTCTTCACTTTTCACTTTTTTCCCCACCTGCATTTCTCATCTTCAATACCTAGCTTGCTCTGCCCCAACTGAATATTTACTTAATATATGTTTATTGAATGTAACTGAATGTAACTACCACCTAATTATATTAGTAACAGATTAAGCCTCTGTATTGTGGGCTCGCATTTTGTATTATTGCAGTTAGGGGGACAAGAAATTAATGTATTTTAAGGGTTAAGAGTCATATAAAGTATCAATTGACAAGCATCGCCATAAAGCAAACATGAATTCACATCCCAGATTTGCCATTTATTTCCTGTATGATTCCCAGCAAATTTTTTAACATACCTGATCTTTCTTTTTCTAATCTGTAAAATGATGATTAAGGTAGTTTAATACTTGTTGTTTAAATAAGACAATGTATAAATAGCATGGTGCCCATGAAACATTAGTAATAAAAATGGGTGCTTATAATTATGATTTTGTCATTATTGTTTCACTTCTTTTAGTCTTAAAGACAATTTCATGTCTTATGTTTCTCTATTTAAAACACAAAAAGCTCAGGGATGTTATTAATTAAAACTTTCTCTTTAGCTTTAATGACTGAGTGCAAATTCCCTGGGAGAATTTAAGGAAAAGGTGTGAAATTTAAGGAAGGTGTGACTTTTAATTCCCCTCTTCATTCGTGTTTTGAGGAACGTGGTCAACATATTTTTTGGTCATCACACAATGGGAAACATTGAGTTAGAGAGTGTTTAATACTATCTATTTCTGTCTACATTTTTACCTCAAATATGAGTATTTGAGCTTAAATAGAGCAGGAGATTAATTTTGTGATTAATAAACTTAATTTTAGTAAAAAGTTCAGGTGAGTTCTGTCCTCGTCATTGAGAAATACATACTATGTTTTTTCAAGAGGAGAAAAAAGGTTGTTTTTTTTATGAAAATATTTCCACCAGGTGATTATTTTGGGGGGGGTGGTAAATGACATATACAAATGATCTTCAACATGTACTTATTTACCTTTCCTAATTAATTAAACATTATATTGTTCTGTCTAGAAATAAAAGAGGCATCTAACAATAAATTTACTACACAAACTATAATAGTTAACATTGGTTGAAATTTTGAAATATAAGCCTCCATATATAATTAGCACTAAAACTGGGTTTTTGGGCACAAGTCTAATTTACTTCATAGTTCCTATAAGATATAATGCCTCTAAGTAAACTATACTAACTCTCATAAATTTATTTCCACTGATCGTTCAATCTTTGTTCAGAATTTTGCTCTTAGAGACATGAAAGAGAAAGAATTAGGAGAAATAAGTAGCTATAAATAAAGGGCAAGAAAGAGGGAAAGTTAATGTTGGACAGCCAGGTAAGCAATAGGAGAGATTGAAAAAAATGTTCTAAAACCGATTTGTGTCCTATATACCTACACAAACATATGTGGCATGTGCATGTGTGGTGTGTGTGTGTGTACAGGTATTTTTAAAATGCACTGTTGTGGAGCTTTGAAATATATGCTTATTTCTGCTACTTTCACATATGTGACTGAACCAAAGGTTCAACATTGACATTCTGTTTCGATTATGAGGGGAAGGGCATCTCAAAGACAAAAACCCATCAGAGAACACAAATTGCTTCCAAGTCTTCAAAGTTCAAATGTAATAACCGTTTGCAAGAGCAGTTTAGGGGATATCAAAAGCCATTGAGATTGCATTCACTTAAGGAGGACAGCAAAGGAAACCAGAGTTCTCACCACATCATGATTTATGGATTTGGCTGGAACTCTTGTAATTACTTCCTTAGCACTAGAGGATGAGTACAGTTGCATGAGCTCCACCAAGCTCGAATTCCTGGGAATACAGAGCACTTGATTCTTTTAGGCTGACAGTCTTAAAGGTATTGTAGTAGCAAATAGGTCAAAATGTTATTTTGTACCTCAGGCCAGAATCGACAAAGCTGAATTAAGAAGGCTACTGCTTTTTCAACAAATTATTAGCCTTTCAAAATCTCTCTGATAAAATTTTTGGAAAAAAACATACTAATGAGATACATAATTTTACTGAGAATTTTTATCTGAACAAAGTAGCTGATTATATCTAAGTAAAAATTAATGTAATGATTACAGAGATGTATAAAATAATCCTAAGACTGGAATATTTCCACTTTAATACAAATAGTAATCATTATTTCTTTCTACTTGTGATGTCTACAAATGCAAATATTAAGAAATATCACCTTATTTACTTTCAAATGATGTATCAATTTTATTTTGATTTTCTGTCCAGCTAAAATAAATAGTTAAATCTGGAGAGTGCAGATGTCAGTTTAACATACAAAGAACTAAGAATTTATTATCTACTGACCTCTTATTTCAACCATCACAAGTAATTTATCTATGGCTAACTTCTGTTTTAAAACAATAAAACATGATCGAAGTGTACATAGTGAGTTAAGCTTTCTTGCCAAGGAGTAAATAAGATATTTGAAATTTAAAAATTGCCCCATTTATTCTCTTTAATGTACAAGATAAATAAAGGTAAAATGAATAATAATGACAAGATCTTATGAATAAGAAACTGAATTTAAGAATACTCAATGTATAAATGCCAATTACATAAAAAAGCCATTCTTTTCTCCTGACTACTTAATTGAAACCTGGACAGTTTTACATCTGTGATGGCACTGCTATTATGATTTTGTCTTTTCCTCTTCCTGTATAAATCCTTGCCGCTGTGTTCAGTTCAACAGAGAGTTGGTTTGTTCATTGGAATTCAAATCCACCTCAATTTCTGAGCTCTTTTCCACTTTGCATATATATATATGTATATAATTCATATATGGATCATTTACATAACTCATATATGGCTACATTATTATATATTTATATAAATATGTCAATTTTATATTATACATAATATACATTTATTACAAAATATTGAATTTATCATATATAAATTTGAGATGAGATATATGCTCCAAGTTATGCATATTCATTCTAGTTATTTAAAATAATTAAGAATTTATCTTATATCAGAAATATATCAAAAATAATTTTAACAGCATTCAATTAACTGGGTATTAGAAAGGAGGCAATAGATGAATTAGGAGGATGGGATTGACATATATACACTTATATGTATAAAATAAATAACTAATAAGAACCTGCTGTATAAAAAAAATAAAATAAAATTCAAAAAAAAAGAAAAGAGGCAAGATGCTTAACACAGTTTGTCATAAATAGTAATTACTGATTCCTTGTAAGGTAGAGATTTTTCTTATACTCTAATGGAAATAATTTAAAGGTCCCAATACTATAACTTAATTAATGTTCCACAGATAATAATGATAGAGTATATTCATGTGACTAGAAAATTTGTTTCTTCCTATACCACTTTGCCTTTCATATAAATATCTATATGAGAAAAGTTATATTGAGCTTGAAAAGGGAATTTTGGTTTTCATTATACAAGCAGAAACTTGAAATTAATACAAATTCCATTCAAAATAACTTCCCCCCGAAAAACCACTTAAGAATATACTAACCAAAAATTATAACTATTTTACACTGAAAATTACAAAATATTGCTGAGAGAAATTTTTAAAAATCTAAATAAATGGAGAGCTATTTCAGGCATATGTATGGAAGACTCAGTACTTTAGATCTCAGTTTTCCTCAAATTGATCTATAAGTTCACACAATCTCTATCATATTCCCCATACAGATCTTTGTAGTAATTAACAAGATTATCCTAAAATTTACACGGAAATGCAGAGCATCTAATATATACTAAAATATTTTGAAAAAGAAAATAGGAAGAAAGTAGGAAGGCTTACACTTCCTAGTTTCAAAATTTACTATAATCTATTGTCATATCAAGACAATATGTTACTGGGGTAAGGATAGATATCTAGATCAATGTAACAGAACTGACAGTTGAGAAACAAATCCTTATATGTAAGATGAGTTGATTGTTGACAAGGATATCAAGGCAAATCAATGGAGAAAGAATAGTCTCTTTATCAAATAGTGTTGGAACAACTGAATATCCATGTAAAAAAGAATAAATTTATACCTAAGACCCCTCAACCTACACTATACCCCCAAAATATACTCAAAATGGACAGTAGAGATAAATGTAGGAGCTCAAACTATAAATCTTCTAGAAGAAAACACACACAAAAATATTTAAGACATTGTGCTAGGCAAAGAGTTCTTAGATGTCATATACAAAGTAGAATCCATAAAATAATAATAATATCTTTTGTGCTTCAAAAGATATGAATAATAAAAATTAAAAAATAAAGCACAGAGTGGGAGAAAATATGTGTAAATCATACCTGAGAAAGGGATTATTATATTCAGCATATAAAAAAAGAACTCTTACAACTTAATCAGAAGACAAATATAAAATTAAAAATGGATGAAATATTTAAGTAGACATTTCTCTAAAAAGTATATTAAAATGGCTACTAAGCACAGGAAAAGAGAGTCAGCATCATCAGTCATTAGGAAAATGCAAAATAAAACCACAGTGAGATATTACTTTATACTTCCTAGAATGGCTTTAATCAAAGAAAAAAAATAACAAGTGTAGGCAAGGATGTAGAGAAATTAAAACCCTCATACACTGTTAGAGGACACATAAAGAGATATAGACCTTTGGGAAAAGTTAGCAATTTCTAAAGTTAAACATAAACACCATATGTAGTACTAATTCTACTCTTAGGTTTTTACTTAGGAAAAATGAAAAAGACTTGTATGTAACTGTTCATAGCAGCATTATTCATGACAGTTAAAAAGTGGAAAGAATCCAAATCAGTTAGTGAATGGACAAAAATAGAGTGTATCCATACAATGGAACCACTATTCAGCAATTAAAAAAAAAACAGACTACAGTTTGGACCTCAGAAGCTTTATGTTAGACACAGAGACTACATATTTTATTACTTCATTTATGTGAAATATCCCTAAAAGAAAAATTTACAGCATCTGAATCCAGATTAGTGGGAACTGGGGATGGAAACTGGGATTCACTAGAATTGTGCACGAGGTATCTTTTGGGGTGATTGAAATGTTCTAATGTCAGACTGTGGTGATGGTGGCAAAACATTGTTGAGGGGAGGAAGGGAGATAAAGATAAACAGAGCATTTGCACCACTTGCTTTCATTCTTTTCTCTTGTCTCTCATCTCGAGTTGGGAGAATCTAATGATGTTGCTCTCTTCCTCAAAATGGTTGTGGATGGATATGGATGTTCTGTTGCTCTCAAGCCAAGTGGTCAAAAATCATCATGAGAGTTAGCAGAACGTAAACCACTGGACTTGAGCTTTAAGAATCGTAGTTTGTGTTATTTTCCCCGTTTTCAGCAGAGCATGGCTGGTTTTTCACAGTCCATTTCCCAGGACAATTACCGCAGAACTAGGTAATTGGACTTTGGGATTGAATAAGTATCATGTTCTCTAATTCAATATCTATTTAAGGTGGGAATTTTTTTAATAATACTGAAAAACAAAATATTCATATGATATATAATTTTGAACATCTATTAGCCCTGATTTTGTGCTTAAGAAATAATGTTTTGGTTCTTTGAATTGTTGGTAAAAAATAAGCTTCTCTTCCCCTTGCTTCCTGTCCCTGTGTTTCTCTCTCTGTAAATTGTGGCATGAAGAGAGATGAGATGGGGAAAATTGTAAACCAAGACTGCTTTTATTCCCACTCATGCCATAATTCTTAGATTACCACAGTGCCCTAAAAAAATCCTATCACATACACACACAATATTCAGATTATATATGTTTGTGTGACATAAATATATTTAAATAAATTATGTATGTTGTTATATACATATATAAGTATAATGCTATAAATATAAACTATAACTATATATAATTGATTACTGAATTATTCAAATATATACATATTAATTTTTCTTTGTTGTTTTCACGTTTCCAATATATTCTTCAATTTATTAAATTTTGATTATTTTCTTTATTGATTTAAATTATCTGCCAGCTATATTAAAATCGATAAAAGACATATTTCATAAACAAACTGATATTTTGGCTTCAGGTTTAGGAGGAAATTAATGTTCTTGTTTTTTTCTCTGCCTCTAATTCTAGATTTTTCCAGATAGTCTAATTAACTCCCGGTTATAGATCTACTATACTATTATAATACTATAGTTGCACCAAATAAATATTTCCCAAATATTTTGATTTAGTGTTAAATTTGTAACTTTGTTCACAAATCATTTTCATCTATTCCATCTATATAATGAATGGATTGCAAAGTTTACAAACAATATAATTTTCCCATTCTTGAATTCTTGATTTTAAGTCACCTTTCATTTCACTGGACTAAATCTTTAAGTAGATTTTCAAGAAGAGAATGTGGGACATTACATAATTAAGCATATTTTAAAGTTGTCTTTTCTTTGACATAAAAAACAATTTGTCTATATAGCTTTAAGCTACAAATATTTTTCTAAGATATTTTAGTCAATGATTATTTGTTATCTATTGTTTAATATTCTATAAATATAATTTAAAATATGCTAAATTTTATAAGAATCTTCTATTGTTTGCTTATTTTCTTCAATGCTTTCTGATATTTTAGTTTTTACTCTTGAAATTAATCTTTATTTCCCATTATATTCTCCTAGTAATCTTCTATATAGTGCTGTTCATTGCTTTTGCAGAAATGCAGTGAAAAAATGCATACCTTTGAAAGTAAGCAACCACAGAATTGAAATTTAAAAATTCATAAAACTGTATACTATGTCTAATGATAGCTAGAAGACATGCCTCAGAAATAATGAAAATGGTAGGAAGTAAAGAGCATAGAAGACAAAAGGCATCGGGATGATTTACAAAAAATAAATAAACAAACAGAATGAAGTGCATTATAGGTAAATGGAGGGAAGGCTGAGAGAAAAATATCTGAGTTCGGCAAATTTAAAGTTTACTTTTACATTTTAAGTACCAATACTGATATCAACCATTATTTGAGCATTATACCAATTACTATGCACTATATACAAGTTGCATGTAATACACTATCTAGTTCAATCCTCCTAGCATATGGCATTTGTAGGGCATATCTATTGTACCTTGTTATCTATTACCTGAGTACCCAGTGTCATGATTGTGGAAGACAAGGAAAGACTGAGGAGCTGTACCAGATTGGCGGAACCTATGGTTTCAAGACAATTAAATACTAAGTGGGATCCTAAATTGAATCTTTGAATAGTAAAAGGACATTAGTGAAAAAAACTGGTGAGCCCAAATGAAGCCTGCAGTTTAGTTAATAACACTGTAAATTTATTAATTCCTCAGTTGAGATGATTGCACTGTAGTTACTTAAGATTTTAATATTAAAGGAAGCTGGGTGTAGCGTATCCAGAATTCTCTGAACTATTTTTGCAGTACTCTGTAAATCTCAAATTTAAAAACATATTATGAAAAAATCAGCAGAGATTTTATTATCCACTTGGTCAGTGATTTTCAACCTCTATTACTCTAATCTCTCATGTTTCACAAATGAATTTAGTAAGAATCAGTCTTTGCTATTACGTCTACTTTCTATGTGGTGTGATTTACATTAGAGTTGCAATCCTGGTCTTTCTCCTTACATTTGACATATTAGGGGGTGGAAACCGAGCATGAATAACTCAGTCTTTCTCTTCCCTTTTTACCTTTGTGTACCAATTATCCTCAATAAGTATTCACTTTACACTCTTATTCTGTAATATTTATGTGGCATGCCCTATATGAAGAGGCCTGAGGTGACCTAGTGCTGCCTGGGATAGAATGAATAAGCTTTCTATTATGGGGTTCACACCAGCATAATAATAATAATGATAATAACAAGAATAATGAGAGCCCAAGTTTCTGCTGTGCTTCTAAGTCAATTTCTCCTCTAACAACCTTTTCAATAATAAACAAGATAATTTGATCTCTATTGCTATTCCTTTAGCTCTCCCAACTGATTGCAAATTCAGGCTAGGGAAAAATAAACTAGTCTTACTGAAGACCCAATATAACATAATACAGAGAGTGGGCCCTGGAGATATATTTCCCAGCTTCTAATCTTAGCTCTGTCTCTTATAGAGAATGTGACTTTAAACAAATCATATCATATCACTTCAAATGTTTTTTTGTACAATGTGATAATTTTTCTTACAGAATTTTGTTAGGATTAAATCTGTCTATTTTTCTTTATATCTATCTATCTAATCTATCATCTGTCTATCCATCCATCTACCACAAAGGATACATGGAAAGCACTGTATAAATCTTTGTTATCAGTATTTATTGAGCTCCCAAAGCCTCAGTGTAAGGCCAGGGTGCTACAAACTTCTCTGTTTTCTCTGCTGAGATTCCATATGTATTTTATAAAGGAATGCATTATTTAAATAGACAAATGCATTGATAGATAACTAATTAATAACATTTCCATTGTACAACTATCTAAATTCTCTCTTTGACAAAACTGAGCCAGGAAGAAAATATATATTTTGTCCAATGTCACATAGTTCATGGAACAACTACTAGGATTTAGGTTTCCTGATTCTACAGATGGAAAGATATTATTATAACTTAGGATAAATGAAACATTAGCATAGTGATGAAGAGCTCAGGACCCAGACATCTTGGTTTGAAACCTTGTTCTGATAGACAGATGTGTGAGATCTTTGGCTTCCTGTGCCTCAGTTTTCTCTTTTGTAGAATGTATAATCATATCTAGCTCGTATCTGTAAATGTGCATGTGTGTGTGTAATATAGTGAGAGAGAGAATATGTGTGTATAGGTGTATATATATGTGTGTGTGTATACAAGTATATATATGTATATTTATGAACATACATATGTTTGTGTGTTTGTATCTGTGTATGTATGTATATCATATTGCCAGGGAATAATAACTTATTTATGCTAGGATAGAAAAATTAGAAATACAACCAAATATTTTTGAAGCAGAAATAATTATAAAACATGTTTATTCTGATTATAAGTACCGTACTCTTGATGTTTCAAATAATATCACATTATTTACAAAGATCAAGCAGAACTGAGTTATTTATATGGATAATACCTCCCCTGACTAATCATTATAAATGAATCCAATTACTGCTATGGGATATGTTGTAATCAAATTGGATTTAAATGTTTATAGTTAACATCTACGTACATAGTTAGGTCCACTGAAGAATATGTATCTCAATACCTATAATATTTCTTGAAACGGAGTTGCTTAATGAAGTCTTTATGAAGTTCACATAATTACTAGTTGGAAGCACAATATAAATTTTCTAATGACTTTTCAGTCATAACTTAAAGTGATAGAAATATGACACTGAAATGGATATACTGTCAGGGTATGTTCTGATGATTCAGTTATTTCCAGGAGATTATGACACTGATGGTTTTTTAATCATTTTGTTAAAAGAGAGAAAAAAGAAAACCTTTCTCTTTCACCTTGACTATGAAATTGTGATTAAAAACTGATTATCTAACTATGACCACAGAATCAATCATTTTTTAACACATGCTCTCAGGAAAAATTAAATTAACATTGAAAAAGAGAAATATGAAAATAGCTTGACAATTACTGTCCGACAGAAAAGATCTGGAGGCCATGCCAGTTTTTTTGTCATTTAGTCTCATGTGTGCTGGGACACATATAATGTAATTATGATTGCTGAATGGTGAGGATAATGCTTGTCTGCTGCTTAAACAAATAATCTAAATAATCTAAAATTCTTGTTATATATTTCCTGGAGAGGTCCCTGCCAAGTGGAAACTCAAGAAGATTTGCTTCTTTAATTGTGTGGCTATTACCATACACTAGTCCTTCCTTTAAGTCCATGAAGCCTGAGGATAAAGAAAGAGCCCGTGGTTTCTAGGGAGGTTTTAGAGATGAGGGCTACATTTAACTGCATTTGGGGTACAAGCCACTACCCATATCTAAATGGCTAGAATTAATGTCTCCCTCTCTTGCAGTGAGGCTGGAAAAATGCAGTCTCCCCACACTTCCTGTGAAACCTTCCTGTAAGCCAAATGGAACAAATAGGATCGATGGGGGTCTAGTACTCTTTACCGCATTGTACGATAAGTGCCTGACATATTTTTTCATCACTTATTGCTCTATGAAGGTATGTTTGAAGGTGTGTCCATCTATCAAAGTCCTATATTCTCATGCCAGTGTATTTTATTTTTCTTAAGTATATATATGTATTTTTTAATGTATAAGTGAAAGAATTAGGGTTTACAATCTCAGCAAACACAGTTTGTCCCTGGTTCAAGACTTTATATTTGTTTCTGTTGTCAGTGTCACCTCAGCCCTCAGTAACAAGTCCTTATTTTTTCCCTATGATTCTCGAGAATCTTCTGAAACTTTTATCTTCAATAACATTTTTTTTACTTAGCCAGTCCTTCTGGCATCACTTATTTTGATGGCACTTAAGAAAAAATATTTCGTTTCTTAGAAAAAGAAAAACTAGATTTGTATTGTTCCTGGTTTTTAGTGTTCCCATTAGAACCTTCTCTAATAATTAGAGTGAAAATGGAATTATGCCAAAATATTTAAATTTTTTTCTTTTCCCACAACTTATATGTGCTTTTAAAGTAATTAATTCTCTGTTATAAATCATCTTAATTGTAGAATGCTTTTTATTAGACAGAGAGTAATTTTCTTCAGTTAAAAAATAGGTAACAATAGTTGCCATATTTTTCATTTCTCTACAAGAAACTTTCAACGTGAGGTTTTGACAAGAGGTTATTAGATAACAACTACTTTTCAAGTAACTTCACATTGATTCATTGTACTTCAAATAAAACATTTGCTGAGAACACTGTTCTTGTGAAAGAGATTTAAAATTATATTACATCACTCATAAAGCAACTTGGTATCAGCATTTGGAAACTGTATGCATTTGCTCCTTTCTATCCAATAATGAGTCCCCAGAGAACTCTTCAAGAGTTTATCAAATTTGGTATTAATGGTAGCCAGGAGGAAAGTTTTATAAGCGCTATAGAAAAATGTTCCATGATTATAAGTAAACCACTTTTTTTGCAATGTACACAAAATATCTTCATATTTCTCTGCTGACAGTAAAAAACAGAGTTTGCTTCTTTCACCAAGGAATAGAAGTTTTTATTTGTGTGTGTGTGCTGCCTTTGTTGTTGTATTTATGTTCTTCTTTTATATTGCAGTCAAGATGAAATTCAGTTCTTAGCATCTCTTTCTGAATTTTTGAATAATTCAGTTAATATTTTCCTTCATTTATTATAACTTTACTTCTTCCCTGACTCTGTATTTGATTGTTTCAAGCAAAATAGCAATATAAAGTAGATTGACTCAAAAGGATTCTTGTATAAAAATATAAATGATGGAAATATTCTACAGGGAAATAGAATAATTGACCCAAGATCCAGAGATCCCAAGTGTGAATCCATTGTCCATTCTCAGCAGCTCCATAGCAGTTTCCATGTCATTTGAAACAGGACTGGGTCCTTGGTATGAAGATCTATCAGGTATAATGTACTTCAACCTCTCATTCACTCAGCAAGCATCTAACCTCTTATGCAACACAGCACAAAGTCGAGTGCAAAATTCTGGGAATTTTATTCTTAAGAAGCAGTCTCAAACACAAACATCACACTCTTAGATTTTAATCTGGAAGACTAAAGTCCAAGGTAAAAGAAGAAAAAGAGGAATTTGGAAAAGTGGAAACTTTTGTGGGAAAGGAAAATAGATGATTGTATCCAAAATGAGGAATCCCAGTGGGGAGGTCTCTAACCAGAATAAAGATGATTTTCAATGATATTGCAAAATGTCACCATATCCTGGAAGATGAATGTTTTATGGTGTCAGATTATCAAACACTTTTCTCATCCGGAGTGAATGATCAGAGGGACTATAAAACTTTGCAAGATACAAGGATACATAAAACCTGTGTTCATCAGATGTGCTATCCATTTTCATTTTTGATCAAATGACAAATGATCAAAGAAGTAAAATAATTAATTGAACAGTGTCTGTGTCTTAGCTTGGGGATCAGACCTCTATGCAACTGACAACTGGCTTAAGATATATGGACCCCATACTTGAATAAAATATGATTTTGCTCAAATATCTCAAAAAAGATTCCAAAAGGTAGATGTCCGAGCTACTAATTAAACCCCAGGGACCAAAGATTTTTGAAATTAGTGACTTTGCCCATGTTTGAGTACATGAATAAGAGTTTAGGCAAGAGCAATTGAAGCAGCCTTAAAGTCCCAACTTCCCATCCATCCAGGTTTATTAAGCACCTACTATATACCCAGAAGTTGTAGTAGATACTGCAGAAGTCAAAGAGACTCCTGTTTTCAAGGAACTCATGGCCCAAAATGTGAAGTCAGACTTGTAAACACATAAGTGCAGTAAATTATTACTAGCAAGATGCTATAAACCAATATCAAGAGCTCCTTATAAAGAAGAGAATGATTATTTCTACCTGGGGAGCAGAGGGGTAGGGGAAAATTCTTAGAGTTCAATGCTACTTTATTTAATATTTTTCTTTACCTGCATCTGTCAATAAAGTGAACAAATTTTCACATAGAATAGCACACTCATTTCAATTTATGGGGGATTAGCTTCTCACATGTATATTCCTTCATTTAGCAAATGTTTACTGAAAATCTACTTTGTGAGTCATGGGATATGTATATTGGGATCTGGAAATTGTTAAAACATGTTTCTGATTTCAATTGCTGAAGATTTTAAGAGAAAATACAGTATTTCTGTATTTTAACAGAAAATAGAGTGCAGTTTTTAGAACATATTAATGACACATCCTCACTTAAAGGCATCCCATTTTGAATATTCTTTCTACACAGCCCCAAAGGACCCCTGAATTTGACAACATACAGCAGGAGTATGCAGAGTGTGTGAAGTCTGGGGTCTATGCCCTTGGGAGCGAAGGTCCAGTGTTAGAAATGGGCAAAGTGTTCTGATACGCTTATTGGACCATTGTCAAATTGGAAGATGCACAGGAAATGTAAGAAGAGGCTTCTATTGCACTGCTTTTGAATTCAGGGTGTTTTATTTTTTTTTTCTTTATTCTATTTTTAGTTCCTTTCTGTGTCTACCTTTCTCACACAAGACTGATTTAGCTGGGATGAGTTTGCCAGCACTCTTCCCAATGGAAAACAGATATAACTTCTCAGTTAATAGCACAAATACAGTCCTGTCTCACCAACTGAGTAGAGGAAAGACTTAGTGAATGTCTTCATGTATTTCACTTATTCATCAATAAATTGGACCATATGAAACTATATATACAGATTTAATGATTAAAGGAAAAGTTTCGAAGATGATGAACTCCAAACAGGACTATACAGTATAGTCTTTTCTTAATAATGTGTATTTCCAAATATGTTACTGTAGAGTCTGTACGGCTGCTTGTATAGAAGTTCTGCTTACTGTTTATAAGGAATTCTATTTTAAGGAAATGTTAAGGCCATGACATAAAGTCCTGAAATTTAAATAGATTAAAATTTGTATGCACTTAAGTGAAGGTTAAACAAAAATGTTTATATGGTAAGGGTACAAGAAATGTCATGTACAATGTGGAATTACTACTTGTTGACTGATTCTGAAAAAATAAATCATGATTTTAAACAAATTTCTAATACTCAGTGACTCAAGTAAATGTTAAAGAATAACTTTTTAATGTACATAAGAATATTTAATTTCATCTTGAAAAGCAGGTATGTAGAAAAAATTAATAGCCTGATAACAAAGAACTGTGGTTCCTGATTACAATAGTTTGACTTACTATTTTTTTAAATTAATTAATTTATTTTTGGGTGCTTTGGGTCTTCGTTGCTGTGTGCAGGCTTTCTCTAGTTGTAGCGAGCAGGGGCTACTCTTCGTTGTGGTGCGGTGGCTTCTCATTGCAGTGGCTTCTGTTGTTGCGGAGCATGGGCTCTAGGCGCTTGGGCTTCAGTAGTTGTGGCTCATGGGTTCTAGAGCGCATGCTCAGTAGTTGTGGCGCACGGGCTTGGTTGCTCCGCGGCATGTGGGATCTTCCCGGATCAGGGCTCGAACCTGTGTCCCCTACATTGGCAGGCGGATTCTTAACCACTGTGCCACCAGGGAAGTGCCTGACTTACTATTTTTTGACTTTTCAATGGTGTGAAAGCAATACCAATTCAGCAGAAACCATACTTCAAATTTTGAATTTTGATTTTTTTTCCCAAGCTAGCAATATGCTATATGATACTCTCTCCTCATGCAGGACAATGGTAGCTGGTACCCAGTCAGCCATATGTTTGCCAGAATAAACAACCAATAATACACTTATGACCATTCTGTACCCATACAACTGTTCTGTTTTTTACTATCAGTACAGTAGTCAATAAATTACATGAAATGTTCAATACTTTTTATAAAATAGGTTTTGTGTTAGGTAATTTTGCCCAGCTATAGGCTAATGTAAATCTTCTGAGCAGGTTTAAAGTACACTAGGCTAAGCTAGGATGTTTGGTAGGTTAAGTGTATTAAATATATTTTCAACTTAAGATGGGTTTACCGAGTTGTAACCCCATCATAAGTCAAGGAAGATCTGTAAAGGCAATCGCACTAAGAAAGACATAAATGCATATGTTACAAACGTTTAATTTTATGGGCATATTTCTTACTGCTTTTTGAGGACTATTAACATGTATATTTAAATTAACTTTGAAATTGTAATTTTCCCCTCCAAACAACTTCCTTTTAACTTAAAGAATTGTAGACATCATGTGAGTACTTATTAAATATGGAGATACAGAAAATGTCCAATGTGTCCAAATGCTGAACTGAAACATCATGAGGCATTTGACTTGTCTGATCCAACTCCCCTGAGGTAAGTGAATATGCAAGGTGAGTCTTCCATTGTTACATTCTAGGCTAATATTGCCTGATAAGGTAGACTGATTGCAAAATATCCCCAATTTTTCACCATTCTTTGTAGAGATGACTTTTGAAATATGACTATGAAGGAACTCCTATTAAAAGGTGGAGTTTTTTCTTGCCTCTTAAATCTTCACTGGTCTTGTCACTTACTACAACAAATAGAATTTGATGGGATTGGTGATGTGTCAGTTCCAAGCCAGGAGTCAATAAGCAGTGTACACTTCTGGTCAATAATTGGAAAAGTGTTCCATTACCATGGAAACAAGCTGAGTTTTGTCTACTTGAACTGGTTTGAGAACTGCCCGGGTAGGTATAAGCTGTCCTATCTGAGGACTATAAATCATCTTTTATTAGCCAAACTTTTACAACACTATATTTGGAGTCAATTTTTTCCTTTTTTGTATTATTATGATTATAAGTAGCTGATATCAACACTCTTATTTGACACTAGTATAATTATAATAAGAATACACTGATGCCATATGTGGCAAACCATACTTTTTTACATAATAAAAATGAAATTTGAGTGTAATATTTATTACATGACTTTTAAAAATTCAAAGCTGTTTGAGGTTACTTGAGACTTACCGTTTTGCAAAGATATGACAAGACAATAGTCTAGGAGAGAGGAAAAAAATATGGTAATCAAGGATTCACTACAAAATGTCTTGTTCCACAGACACCTCCCCAGGGGACAGATACTTTCTTTTGCTTGCTAATGATATTTGCCTGTCACTGAGCACCAATATCTCCACATTTTGGTTTCTACTGCCCAGAGCCAAATGAAGAATCATAATTGTTCTGTTACATTTCTGTTATATCTGTTTAACTATTTAGTATTTTGCCAGCAGTCTATCTGTGCCAAAAAACCATTTTATGTTGTTACACCTAAAGGGAATGATAAGATAAATAAACAAGTCATTTTCTTTAAGTGTTTTCTCATGTTCATTTACTCAACAAGAGTTTATAGAGTATCTAGCTCCTTCCGTGTACTATATGTACTATGGTATACACTGGAGATAACTATATATAAATAAAGGTATCATTTATTGGGTCCTTAGATTGCTCAAGATACTTTATATATAAAGTTCTTTGTAGGCACAAAGTACAAGAACCCTATGAAGCATGTATCTCTACATATGAGGAAACCAAGGTACATTAAAATGACTTGTGCAGGGTCAGTACACAAGTATGAAGTGTGAGAGCTAGGATTTGAACCCATACATCCTGTTTCCAAAGCTGATGACTGCATCATTTGGATATGCTATTTCTAAAGTCAAACAAACAAACAAACAAAAAGCCCTTTCCCTCAAGGTGTCAGAGACAATTAAACCATTCAAGAAAAAAGAAGATTCCCGCTAACATTCTGATACTCTTTAAATGTTGTAGATAATAAAGCACAGACACTAACTCAGACTTGGGAGGGAGCAGAATTAAGAAAGTTTGTTTCGAAGGTGATGTATAAGCTATCTAGACACGGAGACATGTGGAAGGCACGGGGCTTATTGAGGGAAGAAGCAGCTTCTACAGAGTTAAAGATGCACAAGGGCATCACAGAGCATGCAGTGAGGTTGAGACATGGCGAGATGATGAACTGGGCAGCTCAGCCAAAACTCCATCACAGCACACCTTGTACACTGTGCTGAAAACTTGCCTTATTTGGATCTGATCTGCATTTGCCTTTATTTGTAAGACAAATACAATTTTTATTCGTATTAATACAAATCTAGGAATGTTTTTATAACTGAAGAGGACAAGTGGTTATGTGTTTACAGTAACTGAGACATGAAAAGATGAGAAGCAGTGAGTAGTAGAAGTGGAAATGGTAAGGGGTTGGATTTAAGACTTTTACATGTTCACAGCCTCGTTTTAGCCTGTCTCTTTAAGCCTGGATTACCCTAGAAGCCATTTCTCACTTGTCCCCCACCTCTCGTCTTACCTGCCCCAAATCCATGCTTCTCACCACTGTCATTTAGATCTTTCCCAAATACTATTTTCATCCTCTCATTTGGGGTTATTTAGCTAGGACAAAAGAATGCTGATGGGAATCAAGAAAGCAGTCTCCAAAGAGAGGAAAATCTGTCCATAGGAGGCAGAGAATTTTGCTCCATCTCATTTGGGAGGGAGAAAGAAAGAAAGAAAGAAAGGAAGGAAGAAAGAAAGAAAGAAAGAAAGAAAGAAAGAAAGAAAGAAAGAAAGAAAGAAAGGAGAAAGAAAGAAAGAAAAAGGGAAAGAAAGGAAGGAAAGAAGGAAGGAAGGAAAGAAAGAAAGGGAAAGAAAGGAAGGAAAGAAGGAAGGAAGGAAAGAAAGAAAGAAGGAAAGAGACAGAGAGAGAGGGAGGGAGGAAGGAAGGAGGGAAATCTGTTTGTGTAAGATGTAGTTAATAAAAGTTAGGTATTTTTCTATGCAGAGGGATATAAAGAGCTAACTTTAATCTAATTAGCCCTTAAGTGGTAATGGAAGCAACAGGACTGGTTTAGAACTTTCAGAAAGATGTAAAATTAGATAACAGAGCCAAGGCATCTACGCTCAGAACACTGTTTAAATGAAGGATAAAAAATGACCATTGCGATTGGGGCCTTGAAGTTATATTTCCAGTTTCCAAGAATAGCCTTTGTAGAGAGTCAGGCCTCCCTTACAGTTTGCAACCTATGCAAATTCACAGACTGTTTGGTTTAATGCTCACTGGGTGTATTGTTATTTTTTCAATGCCTTAAAATTCTTAATAATTTTATCTTTGAACATGTGTTTTACAAATGTATATTCATTTTCTAGGGCAAACAAATACCACATAGCAAAATACCACAGACTGGGGGCTTAAACAACAGAAGTTTGTTTTCTCACAGTTCTGGAGGCTGGGAGTTCAAGATCAAGGTATCAGCAGGTTTCATTTCTCCTGAAGCCTCTCTCCTTGATTTGCAGATGGCCGCCTCCTTGCTGTGTCCTCACATGGTGTTTCCTCTCTGTGTGCAGGCCTCTGGTGTCTCCTTGTGTGTCCAAGTTTCCTTTTCTTATATGGACTCCAGTCAGACTGGATTAGGGCCCAGCCATATGCCCTCATTTTACCACTTTAAAGGTTCTATGTCCAAATACAGTCACATCTGAAGTACTGGGGGATTAAGATTTCAACATATGAATTTTGAGGCAACAGAATTGAGTCTAATACAAAGTACGATGGCAAAATGGAGCATGTGTGTGAGCAGCTGAGATATAGTGGGAGTGGCTGAGGCAGGAAGACCAGCAGGCTACAGGAGTACAGAGCAATTGACCTAGAGGCCTGGTGTGCAGGCTCGGGCCCCCAGGCAGCCTCTAGGCAGCCTCCAGGCAGCCTGAGGCACCCAGAGCGCTATGGCTTCTGGGACTACACTGGGGCCCAGATTGGCTGCAGTGGCTGCTGGAGAATGGAGAGATTCTGCAAGTGGGTAGTGCTGAGACCCTCTGTCCCCTGAATTCATTCTTGAAGTGTCTACGTAAATATTAACCCCAGCCTCAGTGCAAAAACAAAGATGGCCATATTTAAACAGTAAAAATAGTCAGTAAATTCTTACAAAATAAAAACATTCATAGGACAATGCCCCAAATCATATCAAGTATTTATTAGATTTCTTCAACAAATTTAGAAACTCTGCTTTTGAAAACTGTTGCAACATTGCAAAGCCAATGTCTACAGGTTTAGAGATAGAAATTAAGTTTAAAGATCATCAAGTTAAATACAAAAGAACACTATTTTCATAAGATGCTTTAGATGAACAAATAACTAAAGAAGAAGGAGTCTTAAAATTGTTTTCTGTATGATTGAAGATACATTAACCAGCATTTTGAATTATACTCGAGGCAGGAAGTCACTTTTGGTTTCATATACAGCCTCCACAGGATACAGGGAATGTCAGAGGAAACATTAAAATGCCATTGTATAAATTTACATCAAAAATTAAATTCAGACTGACATGAAACTGGTATGTATGATGAATGAATTCTTTTAGAAAATTGTTCCACCAGAACCATCAGCTTTCTATGTACTAAAATTTATATTTCAAAATAAATTATCAGAATTTATTTGAATGCTGTCACCATGTATCAAATACTCTTAACAGCTCTAGTAACAGTTGTATCAGAAGGAAAATCCTTCTCAAAATAAAAAATTATCAAATATTGTTTGCACTCTTCTATTTGCCAAGAACAACTGCTGTCACTTTGAATTATATCAGTTGAAAATAAAGTTGCTGAATGTATAAATGTTGACCTGATAAATGAATTTGCAGAACAGTGAGCCAGAAAAATCTTATGATCAATCACGGTATCACATTAAAAATGTTATTATTTCTCATATAAAATTAAACCAAAATTATTATTTTTCAGTTAGTAAGTTTATGTTGTTACTCATGTATCACTATTAGCTCTATTATGTTTTATAAATAATACCATATTTTTAAGGAGAAGCTTGGTATTTTAGCAGCCTTAATGGATTATTTTATTGAACAGACCCTGCACTTTCATTTTGCCCTGGGACCTTCAAATCATGTAGCTAGCCCTGGTTGGGTGAATAGATTGGAAAGAGTTCAAAGAGGGGGAGGTGAGGAAGAAGAGGCAAGGATTATAAATGACTATTTTATGGTGTTTTTATAACAGGTAGCATAGAAATGGGCAATGCAATGGGACAGAGAAAAGGAGAAGAAAAAAAAATCATGGGAAATTAGAGCTAGAGAGGTAGTGTTGTTTTAAGATGGGAACTATTACATCAGGTTTGCTGTCTTATAAGAATGATCCAGTGGAAAGGGAGAAATCGAAATCTTTCTTGTCCAGATTATAAATAAAGGAGTCAGTCTTTGAGAGACTCAGAGACAGTTTCTTTTCTGTCACAGAAAGGAAGGGAGACCTTGTAGGAAACAAGGAGGTGAGATGGCAAGTTTGACAATAGACAGATGAAGGAAAGAATGGCTATGTCTTTCCCTGAGACAATACATGAGTGGCTAAGTCTGGAAATCAATGGAGAGAGCCTGTAGACGGAGAGAAATGTGGTGAAAAGTTGAGTTCCTTTGTTCTTGATAGTGTTGGAAGCAGATGGTTGACAGAATATTAAAAGATTGAAATAATTATAATAGGAAATGGACAAGGAAGTTACTGGGGATTCACAGGAATACTGGGTAACTTTGACTTACATGGTGATAGAACATGGATTTTTATTGCCACATTATTGCACAGTTGTATGATTTTTTGCTTGGTTATGTTTTGTTTTGTTTTGTTTCCCAGTAGTGTCCAAGAGCCTAGGTTAGGAGTAGAAACACTGTACAGTTAAAATTCTTTGTAGTTGGAGTTGTTTTAAGATAGTGTAGGAGAAGGTCAAAAGATCAAGGTTGTTGTCCACAAAAGGATTTTTAAAAAGTGGTTGATATTATGCATCATAGGCCAAGTATGAAGAGACTGAAAAATGAAAAGATATGAGAGGACTAATTAATTGAGAATAACGGAGTGAAAAACCATGGAAGAGGCATGGATCAGAAGTGTCACACTTGAATTTAAGATTTTAGAGCCAAGATAGATCTCAGAAATGATTATGTTTTATCAAGCATAAGAATGCCTGAAATAGAGAAATAAAAACCTGAAACTAAATCTCCATAGGTAATAATTTTGAATAACTGTGCTTTTTGTATATTTACGTGTTTTGTACAAAGAAAAATACCACTATATTTACTTTCTTGAACAAATCTAGAATTCATAAAATTAACAATTGCTTTGTTTCTCATTTCCTTTACTTTTGATGTCCCTATCTTAATTTATAACAAAAGTATCCTATAAAGAACTAAAAGTTTTTATTACATTCAACTAAATCAGGCTACATCTCAGGTTGATTTTCCTACTTCAAAGAATAAATTATTGGGAAACTTTAATTCATCTACATGTTCAAGAATTGGAAAATATTTAGTTAATGGCAGGTTCAAAAGTGATGCATTTCTTGGGGAAGGGTACACACAAGAAAAGTCACTACTTTGAGGGTATATGCTTAGGAAATTTTGGGAACTTGGAATCTAAGCTTGAGAATTTCTTAGCATATCTAAGCCATGGAATTTTGAGTCTCAGGCAACTAGGAGGCATGTTAAGGGAGAGGGGTGATCATAAAGAATATGGCAACTGCAGTCCTTTATTGAATATTGATTGCAGTATCTCTTGGATTGAATTATCCAACTCAGGAAGGCAGTGCTGGACGGGATTTGTCTGAGCAGTAAATTCTATGTTAGCCCCTAAGATCCGCATAGAAAAGTGTAAGAAAAAAATCATAATGACACTACAGAAGTAGAAACATAAGGAACATAAGGAATTCAGATTTAATAGCAACTTTTCAGATTTTGAATAATTTTGCTTGAAAATTTAATCATTAGAGAAAATTGACCAAATGATGAAATATGTTAACATGATATAAACTGAGATGATCTTTCTTTCCTCTTTCCTGAAAGAGGAAAATAAACTATTAGAGGAACACTCCACTACTGGCAAAAAGAGGCAGCCGGATATTTTACTCAGTATATTTATTTTACCCAGAAGCTGAATAAAGATGCAATCTTGAGGAGCACACAGCAAAGTGTTTGGTTCATCTTAGGTTGTTAGATTTTAAATCATCAGTGGCAGCTTCAGGCCAAGAAATTTCTACAGCTAATTCTGCTGCTGTAACAAATGTTGGGGAAAGAGAGAAACCTTTCCTCAGAAGAAGTTTTTACAGATGCTAATCAACTCTATAGCAAAAAGCAGCCACTGAATCCCAGAGCTGAAAGCTCTAGATCAAAACAGATAAAAGAAGCTCCATTAGCAGACAGGGCCCACCGCCAATACAGTAATGAGGTGGCTATAAATATGGGCTCAAAGAGAAAAAAAAAATGAAGAGATTCTGAGCATGGTGTAAGGAAAACAAAATCTCCTGCAAAAGACCTCTTATTAGAGCTGCCTATCCTACAAAATTTGAAATTTTACAGAGGCAGAAGAGTTGTAAATGCCACTTTGAGAGAAAAAAACTGTATGAAAAGATGTGCCATTTGCTCCCAGCCCCACCAGTAGTAGTGAAAAATTTGACTTCTTGATGGGAAATTCACTTTCAGTTAAGAGGACTCTGGTCATCCGGCATAGACTGGCTTCATGGCAAGCTAAACACCAGTAATGTCTTCATCAACTGCCTTTGCTTAGATAAAATTGAGTCTCTGCTTTGGTCTTTCTTTCACAACAGGAAGTGCAAATCGCCTTTGAAACAACACGGGTTGGAACTGAGCAGGTCCATTTATAGGGATTTTTTTGAATAGTAATTACTGCAGTATGACAGAACTGTGGTTGGTTGAATTTGAGGATATGGAACCGTGGATATAGCAGGAGAATTTTTGACTATAGAGAGGTTCAGGGCCCTTAAACCTTAAGTTGTTCAAGGGCCAACTGTACTGACTTTTGGGAACAGGTTTGTTTTTTGTTTTCTTTTTTTATGCAGTGGGCAGAAATAACTGCTTTAAAGCCTAGATACTGGCTTATTTTCTAAATTTGGTGTGTATATAGCTAATGCTTTGATACCTTTTTCTTCTGATTTACCATTTATATTCTAAAAAATGAGAACTTGAGATAATTTAAATCCTGAGGACTTAAGAGAACCACTCCCAAACTTATAGAAGACACGTGGCTGTCCAAGGAACCAGTGTCCATCAATCACAATCCAGCTGAGACTGAACACAGGAGGGATAAGTGGGGGCTTTTAATTTTATTACTCTTTTAAATAATTAGGGGAGGAATTAGATCTTTGATCTTTGGTACCTTAGGGTTTTTATTTATTTTTTATTTTTAACATCTTTTTTGAGTATAATTGCTTTACAGTTGTGTGTTAGTTTCTGCTTTATAACAAAGTGAATCAGCTATACATACACATATATCCCCATATCTCCTCCCCTTGCATCTCCCTCCCACCCTCCCTATCCCACCCCTCTAGGTGGACACAAAGCACTGAGCTGATCTCCTTGTGCCATGCAGCTACTTCCCACTAGCTATCTATTTTACATTTGGTAGTGTATATAGGTCCATGCCACTCTCTCACTTCATCTCAGCTGACCCTTCCCCCTCCCTGTGTCCTCAAGTCTATTCTCTACATCTGCGTCTTTATTGCTGTCTTGCCCTAGGTTCTTCAGAACCATTTCTTTCTTTTTTTTTTAGATTCCGTATATATGTGTTAGCA
>NC_041214.2:136639875-136641719 GCF_002837175.3 Physeter macrocephalus | reverse complement strand
GCTTCCTGGACTTGATTAACTATTTCCTTTCCCATACTAGGGAAGTTTTCAACTATAATCTCTTCAAATATTTTCTCAGTCCCTTTCTTTTTCTCTTCTTCTCTGGGACCCCTATAATTCGAATGTTGGTGCATTTAATGTTGTGCCAGAGGTTTCTGAGACTGTCCTCAATTCTTTTCATTCCTTTTTCCTTTATTCTGCTCTGTAGTAGTTATTTCCACTATTTTATCTTACAGGTCACTCATCCGTCCTTCTGCCTCAGTTATTCTGCTATTGTTTCCTTCTAGAGAATTTTTCATTTCATTTATTGTTCTGTTCATCATTGTTTGTTTGCTCTTTAGTTCTTCTAGGTCCTTGTTAAACGTTTCTTGTATTTTCTCCTTTCTATCTCCAAGATTTTGGATCATCTTTACTATCCTTACTCTGAATTCTTTTTCAAAAGGACTGCATATTTCATCTTCATTTGTTTGGTCTGGGGGATTTTTACCTTGCTCCTTCATCTGGTGTGTGTTTCTCTGTCTTCTCATTTTATTTAACTTACTGTGTTTGGGATCTCCATTTTGCAGGCTGCAGGTTTGTAGTTCCCGTTGTTTTCTGGTGCCTGCCCCCAGTGGGTAAGTTTGGTTCATGGGTTGTGTAGGCTTCCTGGTGGAGTTGACTGGTGCCTGTATTCTGCTGGATGAGGCTGGATCTTGTCTTTCTGGTGGGCAGGAGCATGTCCTTTGGTGTGCTTTGGGATGTCTGTGAACTTATTATGATTTTAGACAGCCTGTCTGCTAATGGGTGGGGTTGTGTTCCTGTCTTGCTAGATTTTTGGCATAGTGTTTCAAGCACTGTAGCTTGCTGGTTGTTGAGCGAAGCTGGGTCTTAGCTTTGGGATGGAGATCTCTGGGAGAGCTCTCACTGCTTGGTATTATGTGGGGCTAGGAGGTCTCTGGTGGATCAATGTCCTGAACTCAGCTCTCCCACCTCAGAGATTCAGGCCTGACACCTGGCCAGAGCACCAATACCCTGTCAGCCACTCAGCTCAGAAGAAAAGGGAGAAAAATAAATAAATAAATAAATTTAATTTAATTTAGTTATTAAAATAAAAAATATTATTAAAAATTTTTTTAAAATTAAAGTAATAAAAAAGAAGAAAGAAAGAAGACAGCAACCAACCAAAAAACAAATCTACCAATGATAACAAGCACTAAAAACTATTCTACAAAAAAAAAAAAAAGACGAACAGAACCTTAGGGCAAATGGTAAAAACAAAGCTATACAGAAAAAAATCAGACAAAGAAGCATAAACAAACACACTCATAAAAAGAGAAAAAGGAAAATATATATATATATATATAAAATTAAGAGAGCAACCAAATCAATAAACAAATCTACCAATGATAATAAGCTCTAAATGTTAAACTAACATAAACATAAAACTAGAAGCAAATTAGATGCAGAAAGCAAACCCGAAGTCTACAGTTGCTCCCAAATTCCACCACCTAAATTTTGGGATGATTTGTTGTTTATTCAGGTATTCCACAGATGCAGGCTGCATCAGGTTGACTGTGGAGATTTAATCCGCTGTTCCTGAGGCTGCTGGGAGAGATTTCCCTTTCTCTTATTTGTTCACACAGCTCCTGCGGTTCAGCTTTGGATTTCTTCATCTCAGCTGACCCTTCCCCCTCCCTGTGTCCTCAAGTCTATTCTCTACATCTGCGTCTTTATTGCTGTCTTGCCCTAGGTTCTTCAGAACCATTTCTTTCTTTTTTTTTTAGATTCCGTATATATGTGTTAGCATATGGTATTTGTTTTTCTCTTTCTGACTTACTTCACTCTGTATGACAGTCTCTAGGTCC
>NC_041214.2:136636493-136639152 GCF_002837175.3 Physeter macrocephalus | reverse complement strand
GCTTCCTGGACTTGATTAACTATTTCCTTTCCCATACTAGGGAAGTTTTCAACTATAATCTCTTCAAATATTTTCTCAGTCCCTTTCTTTTTCTCTTCTTCTCTGGGACCCCTATAATTCGAATGTTGGTGCATTTAATGTTGTGCCAGAGGTTTCTGAGACTGTCCTCAATTCTTTTCATTCCTTTTTCCTTTATTCTGCTCTGTAGTAGTTATTTCCACTATTTTATCTTACAGGTCACTCATCCGTCCTTCTGCCTCAGTTATTCTGCTATTGTTTCCTTCTAGAGAATTTTTCATTTCATTTATTGTTCTGTTCATCATTGTTTGTTTGCTCTTTAGTTCTTCTAGGTCCTTGTTAAACGTTTCTTGTATTTTCTCCTTTCTATCTCCAAGATTTTGGATCATCTTTACTATCCTTACTCTGAATTCTTTTTCAAAAGGACTGCATATTTCATCTTCATTTGTTTGGTCTGGGGGATTTTTACCTTGCTCCTTCATCTGGTGTGTGTTTCTCTGTCTTCTCATTTTATTTAACTTACTGTGTTTGGGATCTCCATTTTGCAGGCTGCAGGTTTGTAGTTCCCGTTGTTTTCTGGTGCCTGCCCCCAGTGGGTAAGTTTGGTTCATGGGTTGTGTAGGCTTCCTGGTGGAGTTGACTGGTGCCTGTATTCTGCTGGATGAGGCTGGATCTTGTCTTTCTGGTGGGCAGGAGCATGTCCTTTGGTGTGCTTTGGGATGTCTGTGAACTTATTATGATTTTAGACAGCCTGTCTGCTAATGGGTGGGGTTGTGTTCCTGTCTTGCTAGATTTTTGGCATAGTGTTTCAAGCACTGTAGCTTGCTGGTTGTTGAGCGAAGCTGGGTCTTAGCTTTGGGATGGAGATCTCTGGGAGAGCTCTCACTGCTTGGTATTATGTGGGGCTAGGAGGTCTCTGGTGGATCAATGTCCTGAACTCAGCTCTCCCACCTCAGAGATTCAGGCCTGACACCTGGCCAGAGCACCAATACCCTGTCAGCCACTCAGCTCAGAAGAAAAGGGAGAAAAATAAATAAATAAATAAATTTAATTTAATTTAGTTATTAAAATAAAAAATATTATTAAAAATTTTTTTAAAATTAAAGTAATAAAAAAGAAGAAAGAAAGAAGACAGCAACCAACCAAAAAACAAATCTACCAATAATAACAAGCACTAAAAACTATTCTACAAAAAAAAAAAAAGACGAACAGAACCTTAGGGCAAATGGTAAAAACAAAGCTATACAGAAAAAAATCAGACAAAGAAGCATAAACAAACACACTCATAAAAAGAGAAAAAGGAAAATATATATATATATATATAAAATTAAGAGAGCAACCAAATCAATAAACAAATCTACCAATGATAATAAGCTCTAAATGTTAAACTAACATAAACATAAAACTAGAAGCAAATTAGATGCAGAAAGCAAACCCGAAGTCTACAGTTGCTCCCAAATTCCACCACCTAAATTTTGGGATGATTTGTTGTTTATTCAGGTATTCCACAGATGCAGGCTGCATCAGGTTGACTGTGGAGATTTAATCCGCTGTTCCTGAGGCTGCTGGGAGAGATTTCCCTTTCTCTTATTTGTTCACACAGCTCCTGCGGTTCAGCTTTGGATTTGGCCCCGCTTCTGTGTGTAGCTGGCCTGAGGGCATCTGTTCTTCACCAAGACAGGATGGGGTTAAAATAGCAGCTTATTAGGGGGCTCTGGCTCACTCAGGCTGAGGGGAGGGAGGCGTACGGAATGCAGGGCAAGCCTGTGGTGGCAGAGGCTGGCGTAACGTTGCACCAGCCTGAGGCGCACCATGTGTTCTCTGGAGGAAGTTGTCCCTGGATCACGGGACACTGGCAGTGGCTGCACAGGCCCCTGGGAAGGGAGGTGTGGATAGTGACCTGTGCTTACACACAGGCTTCTTGGTGGCTGCAGCAGCAGCCATAGCGTTTCATGCCCACCTCTGGTGTCCACTCTGATAGCTGCGGCTCACGTCCATCTCTGGAGCTTGTTTCGGTGTTGCTCTGAATCCCCTCTCCTTATGCACTCCGAAACAATGGTCTCTTGCTTCTTAGGCAGTTCCAGACATTTTCCCAGACTCCTTCCCAGCTAGCTGTGGCACACTTCTCAGATTATATGCCCAGTAGTGGGATTGCTGGGTCCTATGGTAGTTCTATTTTTAGTTTTTTAAGGAACCTCCATACTGTTCTCCATAGTGGCTGTATCAATTGACATTTCTACCAACAGTGCAAGAGTGTTCCGTTTTCTCCACACCCTCTCCAGCATTTTACAGATTTTTTCCTGTAATTGATATCTAGTCTCATAGCACTGTAGTTGGAAAAGATACTTGATACAATTTCAATTTTCTTATATTTACCAAGGCTTGATTTGTGACCAAGATATGATCTATCCTGGAGAATGTTCCATGAGCACTTGAGAAGAAAGTGTATTCTGTTGTTTTGGGATGGAATGTCCTATAATTATCAATTAAGTCCATCTTGTTTAATGTATCATTTAAAGCTTGTGTTTCATATTTATTTTCATTTTGGATGATCTGTCCATTGGTGAAAGTGGAGTGTTAAAGTCCCCTACTATTATTGTGTACCTGTCAATTTCCCCTTTTATGGCTGTTAGCAGTTGCC
>NC_041214.2:136588555-136635989 GCF_002837175.3 Physeter macrocephalus | reverse complement strand
GCTTCCTGGACTTGATTAACTATTTCCTTTCCCATACTAGGGAAGTTTTCAACTATAATCTCTTCAAATATTTTCTCAGTCCCTTTCTTTTTCTCTTCTTCTCTGGGACCCCTATAATTCGAATGTTGGTGCATTTAATGTTGTGCCAGAGGTTTCTGAGACTGTCCTCAATTCTTTTCATTCCTTTTTCCTTTATTCTGCTCTGTAGTAGTTATTTCCACTATTTTATCTTACAGGTCACTCATCCGTCCTTCTGCCTCAGTTATTCTGCTATTGTTTCCTTCTAGAGAATTTTTCATTTCATTTATTGTTCTGTTCATCATTGTTTGTTTGCTCTTTAGTTCTTCTAGGTCCTTGTTAAACGTTTCTTGTATTTTCTCCTTTCTATCTCCAAGATTTTGGATCATCTTTACTATCCTTACTCTGAATTCTTTTTCAAAAGGACTGCATATTTCATCTTCATTTGTTTGGTCTGGGGGATTTTTACCTTGCTCCTTCATCTGGTGTGTGTTTCTCTGTCTTCTCATTTTATTTAACTTACTGTGTTTGGGATCTCCATTTTGCAGGCTGCAGGTTTGTAGTTCCCGTTGTTTTCTGGTGCCTGCCCCCAGTGGGTAAGTTTGGTTCATGGGTTGTGTAGGCTTCCTGGTGGAGTTGACTGGTGCCTGTATTCTGCTGGATGAGGCTGGATCTTGTCTTTCTGGTGGGCAGGAGCATGTCCTTTGGTGTGCTTTGGGATGTCTGTGAACTTATTATGATTTTAGACAGCCTGTCTGCTAATGGGTGGGGTTGTGTTCCTGTCTTGCTAGATTTTTGGCATAGTGTTTCAAGCACTGTAGCTTGCTGGTTGTTGAGCGAAGCTGGGTCTTAGCTTTGGGATGGAGATCTCTGGGAGAGCTCTCACTGCTTGGTATTATGTGGGGCTAGGAGGTCTCTGGTGGATCAATGTCCTGAACTCAGCTCTCCCACCTCAGAGATTCAGGCCTGACACCTGGCCAGAGCACCAATACCCTGTCAGCCACTCAGCTCAGAAGAAAAGGGAGAAAAATAAATAAATAAATAAATTTAATTTAATTTAGTTATTAAAATAAAAAATATTATTAAAAATTTTTTTAAAATTAAAGTAATAAAAAAGAAGAAAGAAAGAAGACAGCAACCAACCAAAAAACAAATCTACCAATGATAACAAGCACTAAAAACTATTCTACAAAAAAAAAAAAAAGACGAACAGAACCTTAGGGCAAATGGTAAAAACAAAGCTATACAGAAAAAAATCAGACAAAGAAGCATAAACAAACACACTCATAAAAAGAGAAAAAGGAAAATATATATATATATATATAAAATTAAGAGAGCAACCAAATCAATAAACAAATCTACCAATGATAATAAGCTCTAAATGTTAAACTAACATAAACATAAAACTAGAAGCAAATTAGATGCAGAAAGCAAACCCGAAGTCTACAGTTGCTCCCAAATTCCACCACCTAAATTTTGGGATGATTTGTTGTTTATTCAGGTATTCCACAGATGCAGGCTGCATCAGGTTGACTGTGGAGATTTAATCCGCTGTTCCTGAGGCTGCTGGGAGAGATTTCCCTTTCTCTTATTTGTTCACACAGCTCCTGCGGTTCAGCTTTGGATTTGGCCCCGCTTCTGTGTGTAGCTGGCCTGAGGGCATCTGTTCTTCACCAAGACAGGATGGGGTTAAAATAGCAGCTTATTAGGGGGCTCTGGCTCACTCAGGCTGAGGGGAGGGAGGCGTACGGAATGCAGGGCAAGCCTGTGGTGGCAGAGGCTGGCGTAACGTTGCACCAGCCTGAGGCGCACCATGTGTTCTCTGGAGGAAGTTGTCCCTGGATCACGGGACACTGGCAGTGGCTGCACAGGCCCCTGGGAAGGGAGGTGTGGATAGTGACCTGTGCTTACACACAGGCTTCTTGGTGGCTGCAGCAGCAGCCATAGCGTTTCATGCCCACCTCTGGTGTCTGCGCTGATAGCGGTGCCTCACGACTGTCTCTTGAGCTCGTCTAGGCAGTGCTCTGAATCCCCTTTCCTAGCACACCCCAAAACAATTGTCTCTTAGGCAGTTCCAGATATTTTCCAAGACTCCTTCCAAGCTAGCTGTGCTGCACTAGCCCCCTTCAGGCTGTGTTCATGCAGCCAACCCAGGTCGTCTCTCTGGGTTCCAACCTCCGAAGCCTGAGCCTCAGCTCCCAGCCCCCACGTGTCCCAGTGGGTGAGCAGAGAAGCCTCTCAGGCTGGTGAGTGTTGGTCAGCACCAATGCTCTGTGCGGGAATCTCTCCACTTTGCCCTCTTCTCCCCTGTCACTGTGCTCTCCTCTGTAGCTCCAAAGCTCCCCCCTGCCCCACCCCATCTCTGCCAGTGGAGGGGCTTCTAGTGTGTGGAAATTTTTCCTCCTTCACAGCTCCCTCCCAGAGATGCAGGTCTACTGAAAGATCAGCTGTTAACCTTATGGGTATTCCCTTTTATGTTATTTGTTGTTTTTCCCTTGCTGCTTTTAATGTATTTTCTTTGTATTGTCCTTATTCTTTTGTCTCTGTTTATCCTTTTTTCTTGCCCTACCCAGGTACGTGGGGAGTTTTTTGCCTTTTGGGAAGTCTGATCCTGGATTGATCTCTTGATCCTTATTTAGTGTCCTTCTTTGTCTCTTGTAATAGTCTTTATTTTAAAGTCTTTCTGAGACTGTCCTCAATTCTTTTCATTCCTTTTTCCTTTATTCTGCTCTGTAGTAGTTATTTCCACTATTTTATCTTACAGGTCACTCATCCGTCCTTCTGCCTCAGTTATTCTGCTATTGTTTCCTTCTAGAGAATTTTTCATTTCATTTGCTTGGAGCATTTAATCAATTTACATTTAAAGTAGTTGCTGATATTTGTGTTCCTATTACCATTTTCTTAATTGTTTTGGGTTTGTTATTGTAGGTCTTTCTCTTCTCTTGTGTTTCCTGCCTAGAGAAGTTCCTTTATCATTTGTTGTAAAGCTGATTTGGTGGGGCTGAATTCTCTTAGCTTTTGCTTGTCTGTAAAGGTTTTAATTTCTCTGTTGAATCTGAATGAGATCTACTGAAAGATCAGCTGTTAACCTTATGGGTATTCCCTTTTATGTTATTTGTTGTTTTTCCCTTGCTGCTTTTAATGTATTTTCTTTGTATTTAATATTTGATAGTTTGATTAAAATGTGTCTTGACGTGTTTCTCCTTGGATTTATCCTGTATGGGACTCTCTGTGCTTCCTGGACTTGATTGACTATTTCCTTTCTCATATTAGGGAGGTTTTGAAGTATAGTGTCTTCAAGTATTTTCTCAGTCCCTTTTTCTTTCTCTTCTTCTCTGGGACCCCTATAATTCGAATGTTGGTGCATTTAATGTTGTGCCAGAGGTTTCTGAGACTGTCCTCAATTCTTTTCATTCCTTTTTCCTTTATTCTGCTCTGTAGTAGTTATTTCCACTATTTTATCTTACAGGTCACTCATCCGTCCTTCTGCCTCAGTTATTCTGCTATTGTTTCCTTCTAGAGAATTTTTCATTTCATTTATTGTTCTGTTCATCATTGTTTGTTTGCTCTTTAGTTCTTCTAGGTCCTTGTTAAACGTTTCTTGTATTTTCTCCTTTCTATCTCCAAGATTTTGGATCATCTTTACTATCCTTACTCTGAATTCTTTTTCAAAAGGACTGCATATTTCATCTTCATTTGTTTGGTCTGGGGGATTTTTACCTTGCTCCTTCATCTGGTGTGTGTTTCTCTGTCTTCTCATTTTATTTAACTTACTGTGTTTGGGATCTCCATTTTGCAGGCTGCAGGTTTGTAGTTCCCGTTGTTTTCTGGTGCCTGCCCCCAGTGGGTAAGTTTGGTTCATGGGTTGTGTAGGCTTCCTGGTGGAGTTGACTGGTGCCTGTATTCTGCTGGATGAGGCTGGATCTTGTCTTTCTGGTGGGCAGGAGCATGTCCTTTGGTGTGCTTTGGGATGTCTGTGAACTTATTATGATTTTAGACAGCCTGTCTGCTAATGGGTGGGGTTGTGTTCCTGTCTTGCTAGATTTTTGGCATAGTGTTTCAAGCACTGTAGCTTGCTGGTTGTTGAGCGAAGCTGGGTCTTAGCTTTGGGATGGAGATCCCTGGGAGAGCTCTCACTGCTTGGTATTATGTGGGGCTGGGAGGTCTCTGGTGGATCAATGTCCTGAACTCGGCTCTCCCACCTCAGAGATTCAGGCCTGACACCTGGCCAGAGCACCAATACCCTGTCAGCCACTCAGCTCAGAAGAAAAGGGAGAAAAATAAATAAATAAATAAATTTAATTTAATTTAGTTATTAAAATAAAAAATATTATTAAAAATTTTTTTTAAATTAAAGTAATAAAAAAGAAGAAAGAAAGAAGACAGCAACCAACCAAAAAACAAATCTACCAATGATAACAAGCACTAAAAACTATTCTACAAAAAAAAAAAAAAGACGAACAGAACCTTAGGGCAAATGGTAAAAACAAAGCTATACAGAAAAAAATCAGACAAAGAAGCATAAACAAACACACTCATAAAAAGAGAAAAAGGAAAATATATATATATATATATAAAATTAAGAGAGCAACCAAATCAATAAACAAATCTACCAATGATAATAAGCTCTAAATGTTAAACTAACATAAACATAAAACTAGAAGCAAATTAGATGCAGAAAGCAAACCCGAAGTCTACAGTTGCTCCCAAATTCCACCACCTAAATTTTGGGATGATTTGTTGTTTATTCAGGTATTCCACAGATGCAGGCTGCATCAGGTTGACTGTGGAGATTTAATCCGCTGTTCCTGAGGCTGCTGGGAGAGATTTCCCTTTCTCTTATTTGTTCACACAGCTCCTGCGGTTCAGCTTTGGATTTGGCCCCGCTTCTGTGTGTAGCTGGCCTGAGGGCATCTGTTCTTCACCAAGACAGGATGGGGTTAAAATAGCAGCTTATTAGGGGGCTCTGGCTCACTCAGGCTGAGGGGAGGGAGGCGTACGGAATGCAGGGCAAGCCTGTGGTGGCAGAGGCTGGCGTAACGTTGCACCAGCCTGAGGCGCACCATGTGTTCTCCGGAGGAAGTTGTCCCTGGATCACGGGACACTGGCAGTGGCTGCACAGGCCCCTGGGAAGGGAGGTGTGGATAGTGACCTGTGCTTACACACAGGCTTCTTGGTGGCTGCAGCAGCAGCCATAGCGTTTCATGCCCACCTCTGGTGTCCGCGCTGATAGCGGTGCCTCACGACTGTCTCTTGAGCTCGTCTAGGCAGTGCTCTGAATCCCCTTTCCTAGCACACCCCAAAAAAATTGTCTCTTAGGCAGTTCCAGACATTTTCCAAGACTCCTTCCAAGCTAGCTGTGCTGCACTAGCCCCCTTCAGGCTGTGTTCATGCAGCCAACCCAGGTCGTCTCTCTGGGTTCCAACCTCCGAAGCCTGAGCCTCAGCTCCCAGCCCCCACGTGTCCCAGTGGGTGAGCAGACAAGCCTCTCAGGCTGGTGAGTGTTGGTCAGCACCAATGCTCTGTGCGGGAATCTCTCCACTTTGCCCTCTTCTCCCCTGTCACTGTGCTCTCCTCTGTAGCTCCAAAGCTCCCCCCTGCCCCACCCCATCTCTGCCAGTGGAGGGGCTTCTAGTGTGTGGAAATTTTTCCTCCTTCACAGCTCCCTCCCAGAGATGCAGGTCCTGTCCTTATTCTTTTGTCTCTGTTTATCCTTTTTTCTTGCCCTACCCAGGTACGTGGGGAGTTTTTTGCCTTTTGGGAAGTCTGAGGTCTTCTGCCAGTGTTCAGTGGGTGTTCTGTAGGAGTGGTTCCACATGTAGATGTATTTTTGATGTATTTGTGGGGAAGAAGGTGATCTTCAAGTCTTAGTCCTCTGCCATCTTGAAGGTCCCTCTACCTTAGGGTTTTTAAAAATAACTTTAGACAGTAACTTGCCAAAGAGTTTAATATTTGGCCTTAATGTTCCCATAAAATTTTATGATGAGAGGACATTTCTATTAAAATTTGTGGCATCTCTATGTTGATAGCTGTTTATTATTGAAATGTCTTTATGATGTCATTTGACCTTTTTACACAGCTTCTCAGTTGACATCTTGATCAGTGTGTCTGGACATAATTTGAGTGGGACATGGAACATGGTGTAAACTTTTGGCTTGCCATTAATGCAATAGATGCACCACTCTGTTGAATGTCAGAGCCATCTGCTTCCAAAAAATACACAGTCTACCTGTGATCCCAGGTGGATACATAAATAATTGGTCAGTGATTTGCTTCCATATAGAGATGCCCACTAGCATCTTACTCCATTTCTTTGTGCCTTACTTCATCCTTTTGTCTCAGACAGCAAGGGTCATTTAATCTGAGTTGGAAGGATAAATCGGACCTGGCTCACCAGTCCCTTTCCCCTCTTCATCTTCTCAGTGAGTTTCCCTAAGGGAGGATAGATTTCCTGTTTTGTTCCTTCATACAACAAATGTTTTTAGCTAATGCTCATTCCTCCTCCAGCAGTGAAGCCTTGCTTTTCCAGTGCTACCAGTGGTGAGATGAGTAATTCTGTCTCAGTCTGGTGTTGGCTTAACAAATTTGACTTGCCCACCAATATGTCACATTCTTCAATATCAGCGTTATTAGTAATAAAAGTAATAATTTTCTTTCTTATCTGTGCTACTCTTTTCTACCAATTTTTTCAATTGCTTCAGAACTCCAAGGGGGTAGGCTTAAATCTCCAAAGCTTTTTTTTTTTTTTTTTTTCAAAGCTTTTTAAACATTAAAAAAAGCTATTGTTTTTAAAACTTTTCCTAGTGCTCTTTAATTTCTGAAGAATATTTTTTATTTATAGCCTTCATTTATTTCATTAATATAATGTATTTTCTATTTGAATATATGAGTGCTTTTATTTTTTTTTTTGAGACTTCCATTGGCACCATTTTCTCTTCCTTTTGAGTTCTTTCTTTCCCCCATTTTATTTGTTTTAACTATGGCTTTTTATGATAGAGGTTTTCCTGAAATGCATGATAATTCTTAGTTCTCTGCTTATGTTTAAGAACAAGTCACTAAAAACTGATTGGAAATACAGAGGCTGCTTTAATACTTGTGAGTTTATGTGGTGATTAGGTATGTAATCAAGTCTCAGATGCCTGTATCTATAGATCTTTTCTCTTGCATCAATTATTTCCAAACTCTTCCTTTGGGTTTATAAACCTGAATGCCAACTCTTGGGATCCTAAATGGGATAGAATGTGTTTTGTCATTCAAAGTACAGACTTTCATTCATAAGACTAGTGTCTAATCTCTGTCCTGCACTGGCCTATTGTTTCCAATTTCACAGCTTCTAGGATTCTTTCTTTCAGAAATAATTCTTAAGTCCCCAACTGACCTCTTTCTGTGATCTAAATGGACAGTGTAATTCTGTTATCATCTCTCCCGTTCCTTTGTCCTTTTATATCACTTTTTAATGTTTTAAATTTACTTTTTAAGTGAAAATGGAAAAAAAAAAACAAATTTGTTCAAACTCCCATGTTTAATTCAAAATGTCCTTTGCTTATTAACAAATACTTCTAAAAGTCAATGATGGTGGCTATCAAATGAAATGAGATAATTTACAGCTTTTATATAACAATTTACTTACATATCAGAAACACTCTCTAGGCAGTAGAAAGTTAAGAAATACTCTGGCATTGTCACCATCTCCCAGATAAGAAAAGAAATCTATTTCCAGAAAATTTTCCTAATGGTTAAACTTCACAATACACAGTTGTGTACACATATTTTGGGAACTTTTCAGCACTCTTACCAGACTAATTTGTCTACTCATGTGATACCCTTTTCTTACCCTATGAGGATAATTACCTCAAACTATCTCTAGCTCTTGCTCAATTTTATATTTTTATTGATTAGAAAATTTCTAAGAGGATAATACTTTTAGTTTGTCCACCAACACAACCTCTATGTGTACAAAAACTTGGCACATAGTAAACAATAATAATGTGCTGAATAAATAGTCTGTGTCTCTTCCATCTTCACCAATTCATTCTTAAAAAAATCTTAATTATAAATATAATTGGAAAGCTTAAGCCTATACACAATATATAACCTAAAAATTAAATTAGTTAATCGGGTATGCTACCTCAACTGAGTTTTTTTTGGAGTTTCATGGAAAAGAGGAATTAAATAAGAATATAAGAAATTTAAGTATATTAAAATATTTGTACTTCATTCATATTTTGTTTCCTCCACTGTTCTGGATGCTGAGCTCATCTGTGCCTTTTGGAAAGAGTGAAGTCAAGAATGGAAGCTATAATAAAAGAGAATTGAGGGGCTTCAAGCAAATTTACTTACACAGGAATTTTGCTTACATGCATATGGATTGCAGCAACCAGGGTATTCTTGAGATTCATCCTGGCATTGTTTTTGGAATGTTATACAAAGCTCATTCATTGTGTCTATAGACATATAATTTCTGAATTTCACCCCAAAAGACATGATCTCACATCTGTATTCTTAACCTACAGAATGAATTTGAATATTTATATTTACATATAAATATATATTTATATATTTTATATAGTTGATATCACTTTTAGTTACTTTAGAACTTCTTAAGAATAACTTAGAAGTGAAAGAAAAGAGTCACAAAAAGCAAAATATTACATGACTCCTTTCATATGAAATATCCAAAATAGGCAAGTTCACTGAGACAGAAAGTAAATAAGTGACTGCCTACATAGTAGGAGAATGAAAATGGAAGGGATAGGATTGACTGCTAATGAGTATGTGCTTCTTTTCAGAATGACAAAAATGTTCTAAAATTAGATTGTAGTGCTAGTTATAGAACTCTGTGAATAGACAAATAATTGTACTCTATAAATGAGTGAACTTTATGGTACATGAATCATATCTAAATAAAGATGTTTAAAGAAAGAGTGAGTCACAGCTGAGAGTTCCAATTATATTACTTCACATTTGTGTTTCCATTAATGTGAGGAATAATTGCTACTGTGGGGTTTATTGTTCCTTTACACCTTGATTTCATGCTACCATTAATTGAAATGAATTCTGTAATGTATAATACTGCCAAACATGTAATTTCTATTTTTAAACCTCCAATTTTTCTTAAAATATAGATAAATCAATTGGTCCTAAAATTTATTTCAATGTTTAAAAATGAAGATTATGTGAAATAAGTAAGACAGTTTTGCTTTACTTTTTCAATGTAATATTTAATTCCAAAAGTTTTATTCTTTGCCACGTATCAGGAAAAGTGGAAAGCATGGGTTTAATACAGATTATGTACCACATATCATCATATTTTTTTTTACATCTTTATTGGAGTATAATTGCTTCACAGTGCTGTGTTAGTTTCTGCTGTACAACAAAGTGAATCAGCCATATACATTCATATATCCCCATATCCCCTCCCTCTTGCACCTCCCTCCCACCCTCACTATCCCACCCCTCTAGGTCATCGCAAAGCACCAAGCTAATCTCCCTGTGCTATGTCCCTGTTTCCCACTAGCTGTCTATTTTACATTGGTAGTGTATATATGTCAATGTTACTCTTACTTTGCCCAGCTGCCCCCTCCCCACCAGTGACCACAAGTCCATTCGCTATGTCTGTCTTTATCCCTGCTCTGCCACTAGGTTCATCAGTACCTTATTTATTTTATTTTTTTTTAGATTCCATATATATGAGTTGGCATACGGTATTTGTTATTTTCCTTCTGACTTACTTCACTCTGTATGACAGACTCTAAGTCCCTCCACCTTACTATAGATAACTCAATTTCGTTTCTTTTTATGGGTAATATTCCATTATATATATGTGCCACATCTTCTTTATCCATTCATCTGTTGATGGACATTTAGGTTGCTTCCATGTCCTGGCTATTGTAAATAGTTCTGCAGTGAACATTGTGGTACATGTCTCTTTTTGAATTATGGTTTTCTCAGGGTATATGCCCAGTAGTGGGATTGCTGGGTCATATGGTAGTTCCATTTTTAGTTTTTTAAGGAACCTTCATACTGTTCTCCACGGTGGTTGTATCAATTTACATTCCCACCAGCAGTGCAGGAGGGTTCCCTTTTCACCACACCTTTTCCAGCAGTTATTGTTTCTACATTTTTTGATAATGGCTATTCTGAGTGGTGTGAGGTGATATCTCATTGTACTTTTGATTTGTATTTCTCTAATAATTAGTGATGTTCAGCATATTTTCATGTGCCTCTTGGCCATCTGTATTCTTCTTTGGTGAAATGTCTGTTTAGGTCTTCTGCCCATTTTTTAATTGGATTTTTTTTTTTTTTTTTTTTTGGATATTGAGCTCCATGACCTGTTTGTATATTTTGGAGATTAATTCTTTGTCTGTTGTTTCATTTGCAAATATTTTCTCCCATTCTGATGGTTGTCTTTTCATGTTGTTTATTGTTTCCTTTGCTGTGCAAAAGCTTTTAAGTTTAATTAGGTCTCATATGTTTATTTTTGTTTTTATTTTCATTACTCTAGGAGGTGGGTCCAAAAATATATTGCTGTGGTTTATGTCAAAGAGTGGTTCCCCTATGAGTTTTATAATGTCTGGTCTTACATTTAGGTCTTTAATCCATTTGGAGTTTATTTTTGTGTATGGTGTTAGGGAGGGTTCTAATTTCATTGTTTTACATGTAGCTGTGCAGTTTTCCCAACATCACTTATTGAAGAGGTTGTCTTTTCTCCATTGTATGTTCTTGCCTCCTTTAACAAAGATAAGGTGACCACATGTCCATGGGTTTATCTCTGGACTTTCTATCCTGTACCACTGATCTATATTTCTATATAGATCTATATTTTTGTGCCAGTACAATACTGTTCTTGATTACTGTAGCTTAGTAGTAAAGTTTGAAGTCGGGGAGCCTGATTCCTCTAGCTACATTCTTCTTTCTGAAGATTGCTTTGGCTATTTGGGGTCTTTTGTGTTTCCATATGAATTGTAAAATTTTTTGTTCTAATTCTGTGAAGAATGCCATTGGTAATTTGATAGGGATTGCATTGGATCTGTAGATGGTTTTGGTAGTATAGTCATTTTCCCAACATTGATTCTTCCAATCCAAGAACGTGGTATATTTCTCCATCTGTTTATGTCATGTTTGAATTCCTTCATCACTGTTTTATAGTTTTCTGAGTACAAGTCCTTCGCCTCCTTAGGTAGGTTATTCCTAGGTATTTTATTCTTTCTTTGCAATGGTAAATCGGATTGTTTCCTTAATTTCTCTTTCTGATTACTCATTGTTACTCTATAGGAATGCAAGAGATTTCTGTGCATTAATATTGTATCCTGTAACCTTACCAAATTCATTAATTAGTTCTAGTAGTTTTCTGGTGGCATCTTTAGGATTTTCTATGTATAGTATCATGTCATCTGCAAACAGTGATAATTTTACTTCTTCTTTTTATTTGGATTATTTTTATTTCTTTTTCTTCTCTGATTGCCATGGCTAGGACTTCCAAAACTATGTTGAATTAGAGTGGTTAGGGAAGACATCCTTGTCTTGCTCCTGATCTTAGTGGAAATGCTTCCAGTTTTTCACCATTGAGTATGATGTTTGTTGTGGGTTTGTCATATATGGCCTTCATTATGTTGAGGTAGGTTCCCTCTATGCCTATTTTTTGGACAGTTTTTGTCATAAATGGGTATTGAATTTTGTCGAAAGCCTTTCTGCATCTATTGAGATGTTCATATGGTTTTTATTCCTTAATTTGTTAATATGGTGTATCACATTGATTGATTTGCATATATTAAAGAATCTTTGCATCCCTGGGATAAATTCCACTTGATCATCATCTATGATCCTTTTAATATGTTGTTCGATTCTGTCTGCTAGTATTTTGTTCAGGATTTTTGCATCTATATCCATCAGTGATATTGGTCTATAATTTTCTTTTTTTGTGATATCTTTTTCTGGTTTTGGTATAAGGGTGATGGTGGCTTCATAGAATGAATTTGGAAGTGTTCCTCCCTCTGAAGTTTTTTGGAAGAGTTTGAGAAGGATCAGTTTTAGCTCTTCTATAAATGTTTGATAGAATTCTCCTGTGAAGCCATCTGGTCCTAAACTTTTGTTTGTTGGAATATATATATATATATATATATATATATTAACTCTTTAATTTATTTATTTATTTGTTTTTGGCTGTGTTGGGTCTTCGTTCTCCTCCCTGTTGCGTCTCCCTTCCATCCTCCCTATCCCACCCCTCTAGGTGGTCACAAAGCACCAAGCTGATCTCCCTGTGCTATGCAGCTGTTTCCTACTAGCTATCTATTTTACATTTGGTAGTGTATATATGTCCATGCCACTCTCTCACTTCATTCCAGTTTACCCTTCCCTCTCACTGTGTCCTCAAGTCCATTCTCTATGTCTGCATCTTTATACCTGTCCTTCCCAATGGTTCTTCAGAACAATTTTTTTTTTAGATTCCATATATATGTGTTAGCATATGGTATTTGTTTTTCTCTTTCTGACTTACTTCACTCTGTATGACAGTCTCTAGGTCTATCCACCTCACTACAAATAACTCAATTTCTGTTAGAATATTTTAAATTACAGTTTCAATATCATTACTTGTGATAGGTCTGTTTATATTTTCTAAATCTTCCTGGTTCCGCTTAGAAAATTGTACCTTTCCAAGAATTTGTCCATTTCTTCACAGTTGTCCATTTTATTGACATATAGTTGTTTGTAGTAATCTCTTTTAATCCTTTGTATTTCTGCAGTGTCAGTTGTGATTTCTCCTTTTTCATTTCTAATTTTATTGATTTGCGTCCTCTCCCTTCTTTTCTTGATGAGTCTGGCTAAACGTTTATTAATTATGTTTATCTTCTCACAGAACCAGCTTTTAGTTTTATTGATCTTTGCTATTATTTTCTTCGTTTCTATTTCATTTATTTCTTCTCTGATCTTTATGATTTCTTTCCTTCTACTGACTTTGGGTTTTCCTTGTTCTTCTTTCTCAAGTTCCTTTAGATGTAGGGTTAGATTGTTTATTTGAGATTTTTCTTGTTTGTTGAGGTGAGATTGAATTGCTATAAACTTCCCTCTTAGAACTGCATTTGTTGCATCCCATAGGTTTTGGGTCATTGTGTTTTCATTGTCATTTGTTTCTATATATTTTTTAATTTCTTCTTTGATTCCTTCAGTGATATCTTGGTTATTTAGTAGCACACTGTTTAGTTTCTATGTATTTGTGTTTTTTACAGTTTTTTTTCCTATAATTGATTTCCAATCTTGTAGCGCTGTGGTCAGAAAAGATGCTTGATATGATTTCAATTTTCTTAAATTTTCTGAGGTTTGATTTGTGACCCAAGATATGATCTATCCTGGAGAATATTCCATGTGCATTTGAGAAAAAAGCATATTCTGCCACTTTTGGGTGAAATGTTCTATAAATATCAATTAAATCTGTTTGGTCTATTGTGTCATTTATAGTTTGTGTTTTCTTATTTTCTGTTTTGATGATCTGTCCATTGGTGTAAGTCCGGTGTTAAAAAGTCCCCTGCTATTATTGTGTTACTGTCGATTTCCCCTTTTATGGCTGTTAGCATTTGCCTTATGTATTTAGGTGCTCCTATGTTGGGTGCATAAACATTTATAACTGTTATATCTTCTTCTTGGATTGATCCCTTGATCATTATGTAGTGTCCTTCCTTATCTCTTGAAATAGTCTTTATTTTAAAGTCCATTTTATCTGATACAAGTATTGTTACTCCAGCTTTCTTTTGATTTCCATTTGTATGGAGTATCTTTTCCATCCCTTCACTTTCAGTCTCTATGTATCCCTAGGTCTGAAGTGGGTCTCTTGTTGACAGTTTATATATATGGGTCTTGATTTTGTAAGCATTCAGCCAGTCTGTGTCTCTGGGTTGGAGCATTTAATCCATTTACATTCAAGGTTATTATCGATGTGTATGTTCCTATTACTGTTTTCTTAATTGTTTTGTGTTTGTTTTTGTGGCTCTTTTTCTTCTCTTGTGTTTCCCACCTAGAGAAGTTTCTTTAGTTTTTCTTGTAAAGCCGGTTTGGTGGTGCTGAATTCTCTTAGCTTTTGCTTGTCTGAAAAGCTTTTGATTTCTCTGTCGAATCTGAATGAGATCCTTGCTTGGTACAGTAATCTTGGTTGTAGGTTTTCCTCTGTCATCACTTTAAGTATATCCTGCCACTCCCTTCTGGCCTGCAGTCTCTGCTGAAAAATCAGCTGATAACCTTATGGGGTTTCTTTTGTATATTATTTTTTGTTTTTCCCTTGCTGCTTTTATTATTATTATTTTAAATAAATTTATTTATTTATTTTTGGCTGTGTTGGGTCTTCGTTTCTGTGTGAGGGCTTTCTCCAGTTGCAGTGAGCAGGGGTCACTCTTCATCGCGGTGCGCGGGCTTCTCACTGTTGCAGCCTCTCCCATTGCAGAGCACAGGCTCCAGACGCACAGGCTCAGTAGTTGTGTCTCATGGGCTTAGTTGCTCCGCGGCATGTGGGATCTTCCCAGACCAGGGCTCAAACACGTGTCCCCTGCATTGGCAGGCAGATTCCCAACCACTGCGCCACCAGGGAAGCCCAGTATTTTTTCCTTGAATTTAATTTTTGTTAGTTTGACTAATATGTGTCTTGGTGTGTTTTTCCTAGGGTTTTTCCTGTATGGGACTCTGTGCTTCCTGGATTTGTGTGACTATTTCCTTTTCCATGTTAGGGAAGATTTCTACTATAATCTCTTCAAATATTTTCTGGAGTCCTTTCTCTCTCTCTTCTCCTTCTGGGATCCCTATAATTTGAATGTTGGTGCATTTAGTTTTGTCCCAGAGGTCTCTGAGATTGCCTTCAATTCTTTTCATTCTTTTTTCTTTATCTGCTCCTCAGCAGTTATTTCCACCATTTTGTCTTCCAGCTCACTTATTCATTCTTCTGCCTCCATTATTGATTTATTCTAGTGTATTTTTCATTTAAGTTATTGTCCTGTTCATCTCTGTTTGTTTGTTCTTTAGTTCTTCTAGATCTTTGTTAAACATTTCTTGTATTTTCTCAGTCTGTGCCTCCATTCTATATCCGAGATCCTGGATCATCTTTACTATCATTACTCTAAATTCTTTTTCAGGTAGATTGCCTATTTCCTCTTCATTTATTTGGTTCTGTAGGATTTTACCTTTCTCCTTCATCTGTGACTTATTTTTTTGCCCTCTCATTTTTTTTTTTAATGAGTGGGATTGTGTTCCTGTCTTACTAGTTGTTTGGCCTGAGACTTCCAACAATGGAGTTAGTAGGCTGTGGGTAAAGCTGGGTCTTGGTGCCAAGATGAGGACCTCTGGGATACCTCACTCTGATGAATATTCCCTGGTGTCGGAGGTTCTCCGTTAGTCCAGTGGTTCAGACTCGGAGCCTCCACCACAGGAGCTTCGGCCTGACCCCTGGCTCATGAACCAAGATCCCTCAAGCTGCACAGCATGGCAAAAAAGAAAAAGAGAACAATAACAAAGTAAAAAAAAATAATAATAATATTAGACTAGGAAACTAACAGATATGTTAGAAAGAATATAAAAATAAAAATATAGATGAAACAACAACGGGAAGGTAAAACAGAACCACAATAGTAAAAAAAAAAAAAAAAGATGGAAAAGGCCTTAGCTGTGGAGGGCGGGGCCTAAGCAGGGGTGCGGTTTGGGTGGTGGGCAGAGCCTATGCTTAGGACCCACAGGGCTGGAAAAGGTCCTGGGGGTGTGGGGAGGTGGGGCTTAGACTCAACTGAATAGAAGGGGTCCAGGTGTGCCTCCCACCTCTGGTCTCAGGGAGTGGGGGACCCCAGCTGGGAGCCCAGCAAGCTTCCTGGGCCTGAGTGGGGATGGCAAACACCCTCCTCTCGGCCTCTGAGGGTGTAAGACCTGGTCCAAGAGCCAGGCAGACTTCTCCAGCTGATTGGATTGGGGATATGCTGGGCATGCTTCCCCCTGCTCCAAGTCCATGAGTGTCCCTCCCCCCTCTCAGCTACCCCTCAGGGACTCTGGTCCTGTCTGGCCTCCACTTCTTCTCCCTCCTCAGTCCTCCCACATCCTACCAGTTCGCCTGGGGCTTCCTCCCATCTCCTTGGGCGTAAAGGTCCCCCACCAGCATCCGGCAGGTGTCCTAGTTGTGGGGAGATGCAAACTCCATGTCTTCCCACACTGCCATCTTGACTCCACCCCCCATCATATGTTATCTTAACTTATCAGAATATTGACTCCTTAAGGCAGAACTTTGTCTTTGCTCATTGGTATATTGCAAACACATATTACAGTCTATCACAAAATAAACTCTAAAAACATATATATTAACTGACTATTTACTCACTGACTATTTTGTTCTTTATAACAGTTATTGCTATTACTTTCCTGAAGCAACTGGAGAGATAACTGTATTTGGTTTTTCCAAGGCATTTCAGGTTTATTTTGTCACATTTGGAATTGGATGAATCATCTTTGAGTAAACATCTTATTAAAATTAAATAGTGTTAAGAATGCTTTATAGAATTTTAGAGAGATCAGATGCAAGGATTAACATTTATATTTAGAGGTAATGAGTAATAACCATAGTCATATAAATCTCCACTCCCCAAGCCCCCACTCCAGGGAAAGAAACATTTGAATTTCTCTTTTTGGTCCTTCCATCTTCCTTATTATATTAAGATATAAGAAAAAAGGAGAGTGTCAAAGTCAGGATAATTATTTAGTGGAGAAAGGAAGAAGAGATGATAACTTCCACATTTTAGTACCTATTTTTGGCACTGAGGTAAAATTTGCTGATGGTAATGTTTGATGCTTGGGATTAATGGGGGAAGGGATTGACTTTGCCATGAAGTATACCAAGCAATCTTAGGCAGAGTGCAAACATATTTTCCCATTCACAGGTTTGTCAACTACAAAGTCAAAGTATACTTCTGTTTCCTATTTTATCAGCCTTTGAGATTTTACAATAAAGCAAGCACTGGAGTTGCCAAAAGTTAAAAGACATTTGTTGCTTACATCTTGGAAACTAAAGGCAGTAGTTTTCCTCAGTGCTTGAGTCCTTCTCAGCCCTGACAACAATGGCACCACTGAATCCAGTTTTCACAATGAAGAGAAGCCAATACACATTTTAAATGTTGTATTTTATTCTTCAATGCCAGATGCCAGTCAGTGACTCTTCAGTATTGCTTTCTCTTTTCTTTTCTTTTGTTTTTTCCCCATCTGGCTGCATACTGTTCACATGCTTAGTATAACTTTCACAATTAACATTACTCATTACATGCAATGAGTGAGAATGCATGCATAGTTTAAAAGATATATTCCCCATATAAACCCTAACAAAATTCCTTATCTCTGCTACTCCCCCCAACTTCTGGAGACTTACAGATGTCATAAATAGTGGATTTTTTTCTTTTTTCATGTTAAGTCTTTTCTCTCTATTTTATTCTCACCCATAATATTGTGATGTTCATGAAATAATCAGATATCTGTATTTTACTTTCACACTGATGTTTTAATATCTCTATTAAAATGTACCTACAATTTCTCATAATCAGATATTTAGTAAATCCTCCAGTGTCTTTAATTTCTCTTTCATTATTTTGTCAGAACACAGTAAGACACAGGCTACACTGGAACTACAGGGAACACAAATATCTAAAGTATAAACAAATACATACAATTAAATAGTCTTTGAAAAGATGACATTCTATGGATTTACAAAAAATCATTTCTTTTTATTCTAAAACCAATAATTTTATAGTGTTATTTTTACTATAAAAATATTTTGTACAGACTGATAATTGTCTCTTAAATTTCCAGTACATACAAAAATATGGCTTCTCCATTTGAGGTGGGGAAGGGTGTCCCTATAATACTGCCCAGAGGTCTCTTCCCTTTTGCCTTCCCTTTCCTGGAGGCACTTATTGGAAAAAGATGGAAAACATTGCTTTGGGGAGCAATTCTCCATGGTGTTTCTGTACATCTATGACAGTTTTTGTTCAAGACAATCTTTTCAAGGGTATTATTTAATAACAAAGCCCTTGGAAGATAAAGACTTGTTTGCAATGCAAAAACTCTCATAAGACAGAGGGCCAGAGGGCAGGATTATTTCCTAAGATAATAAGGACAATGTATCTCTCTGGGCCACAGGTTAGGTAGGTTTGCTTGTAGTCCCCTTTATAAAATTGGGGGTTTCCTAAGCTTGGGGTCTCTCAGCTATGACACCAGCCCACTGAGTGCAGCATCTACCTGTGCTTACCTCTGTACCTTTTTCTTGGCATTTGTGAGACAAAGGGAACCAAAGCAAATCTGAAGCTGATACTGACACAGGAGACTCATGTCTTCTGCCAGTACCTATATAATTGTGATAGCCTAACATTAGCTTGTAAGTAGGACAAAGTCTCAGACATTTTGTGACAATTTTGGAGACAACTGGAGGATGGGATACCAACAGAGACATGGCTTTCTAAAAGAAGAAAGTAAAAGGATCTTATGTGGCCAGGTTAAGGGACATGAGAATACTTCCCAGGACTAGTAGCAAATGTTCTCAAGTTGTAGGCAAGAAGTGGTGGGGTGCAGTTAAGGGCAATCCCTCAACTTTTATTTGATGGAGAGTGGGAAGTAAGCTTGAAACAAGCTACCCAAATGAATCTTTTGCTTGTTGTTTACTCCTCTAGGCAGGAAGTGGATGAGTCAAGGAGTCCCAAAGCTGGTACACAGGGCTTTGAGTAAACTGAAAACAGTAGAAATTTGATTGAGTCATCTGTCTGCTTGACATGGAAAGTAACTGTGTCTTACTGGTAGAAAGCTGTTTTCTCTCTTCTTGCCCCCTCTCAGCTGCTTTGAGAAAAGAGGCTGAGTATTCTGTGGATATAATTTGGGAAAATAGTTTGGGGGGAAGGGGGGACACAAACTTTTTGGCTCTCTTAGATGCAGGTGCCCAAATCTCCATCCTACCCAGACTTGTGTGAGGAGGAGACTTCTGGATTCAACTGTTGGGATTCAGCAAGGTTCACTGTGGGAAAAGAAAATTAACATGACCTTGTATGTGGGACCCTTTAGGCTAATTAATTGCACTGTTTTTGTTGCTTCTACACTTGCATATATGGTGGGAATTGATGGGTTACTTGAACTTCCCCATCCCACAAGTGCCAGACAATCAGCCTGATCAAGGAAGAGCTGTAAGTAGAGAGAGACTAAGGAGACAAACTTCCATAGAATTTACCACCAGTGGGTGGGTCATAATTTAGCATGTGATCCTTTGTCATCTTATGTCCAATGCTTTCCTTATACAGATGATATCTGTGTATGGTAGGTCAAAAGCAGGAGTCTCAATTGTCCTGTTATCATATCTCTGCCAGCAGGGTAGCTGATAAAACCTATTCCTTTGATAAGTACCAAAAGTGTTTTGGGACTATGTGAGGAGATTCATGATTATCCATCTGGCAGTCAAGGAAAAAGTGCTGTCTCTTCAGACCCCTGCCACCAAAAAGAAGGCCTAGCCCCTTGTTGGCCATTTTGGGCAAAAAGACAGAATAGTCTCTGTGACTGATGATTTTGTTGATTGGAACCTCTGGAAAAGGGAGATAGTCTCTACCCAGAGGTAGAGACCTTGGAGTCTCAAACTCCTTGGAGTTTTGAACTTAATGTCTCCCTGATACAGCTTCCAAGTACGCCTCTTTGGAGAAGTAGCTATTAGCCTGCTACTGGGCTCTTGTTGAAAGTAAATGCCTCACCCATAGAGGCCATATGACTCTCTGGCCTGATATCTACATTTTGTGGTGGGTCTACTGGGACCCAGTGATTATCACAGTACGAAGGGCCCCAAAATGGAAGTGATATATTAAAAAACACAGCTACTGGCTCCAGTTGCATCTTGGCTTTACATGAAAAACTAGCAGCTATAGCTTGGTTGTACAGAGACTTTCTGTCCCACTCCACCTCTTGAAGCAAAGCTACTGTCAACCAGGGTGTTTGATTCATAAAGGTTCCCCTAGATGCCTAGGCCTGGTTCACTGATGGTTCAGCTAAAAAGAAACCAAATGGGGCTTCCCTCGTGGGGCAGTGGTTGAGAATCTGCCTGCCAATGCAGGGGATATGGGATTGATCCCTGGTCCTGGATGATCCCATATGCCGTGGAGCAACTAAGCCTGTGCGCCACAACTACCGAGCCTGCGCTCTAGAGCCCAAGAGTCACAACTACTGAGCCTGCGTGCCACAACTACTGAAGCCCACTCACCTAGAGCCTGTGCTCCGCAGCAAGAGAAGCCACCACAATGAGAAGCCCGCACACTATAACGAAGAGTAACCCCCACTTGCTTCAACTAGAGAAAGCCCACACACAGCAACAAAGACCCAATAAAGCCAAAAATAAATAAATAAAATAAATAAATTTTTTGAAAAAAGAAACCAAATGTCTGCTAGGATGCTGCAGCTGTTTAGCCTAATTCCCAGCTCTAAAGAACCAACACCAGACAAGGTCGTTCTGTTTAGAAGTAAGAACTCTGACTGTTGCCCTTTTGCTTATGACCTAGATGTTTGGTCCATCACGTGGAAAACTACTAGATTAAAAGTCACCCCTATTTGGGGTCATCAGCTGTGGAAACAGATTACAGTTGCTGGTTGAACTATCTGAGTCATTCACATAGATTCCCATGAAGAAAAAGGGCCCAATTTCTGATAAGATCCACTGTAATCAAACCATTGATTCAGTCTGACTCTGATAATAATAACAATAATACCTATTTCACAGGGTTATTTGAGGGTCAGATGGGATTATATGCATTACAAAATTTGAAAAGTTCCTGGAATATATAAGTCCATATAAGTGTTAGTTATTCTTAATATTATCATTAGATTTCTTGTCATAGATGCTTCTGTATTTTCTTCCTCAGCATTGACGGAAATCATGAAGCAATGAACTTTACTTCCTGTTCTAAAGTGTAACCTCATTTACAGGTTGTAGCTCATCAAAATAGTGGGTACTGCTATATTTCTGCCAGCGTCGGCTCTGCTTAAAGGAAATTGTGGGTTCCCTCCTAATCGCTTTTCGTCCATTGAGCCTTATTTGCACTATATCTCAAATTCCTCCAGATTTGATTCATGTAGATTACTTGATTTTTTTCAAACACTCTTGTAGATTTACTCTGTATGAAATTATCCCTTTCACAATTTTAGGTCAATTCTGGAAGAAGACTGTTTCTTTTAAATTTACGTTTAAACTATTAGTACTAAAGAAGTGATATCTTAATTTCTCTACAGATTTTATATCAGGGATATTATTAATTATGAAAAGTGTAGGTGTCATTAAAAGATGGTATTGTACAGAAAGTACAAATGGACATATTTAAAATACATTGCTTTTTAATAGAAAATATATAGAAACTATCTGCACAGATATGGCTGCACAAAGCAAGAGATATCACAATATATTTCCATTTGGAGGAGCTATCACCTGGGTTTACTGAGTCTTTATAGAGATGGAAAGCTGCTGCTGACATCTTCTGAAAGTAGCAATTATTTTATCAGGCCTAAGATCCAACTTCTCAACCATTCTCCGGGATAAGGGAGGTTTCCTGAATATTGCCACTCAGTTATGTGCTTCCTAGGAACAGAAAACAATGAGATTGCATGAGCTGGGGGTTAATATGTAGCAATCTAGAATTTTAAGGTAGGATCATTTCATAGGAAGCCCAGAGTCCTATCACCCAGCAGGAATTATCGGTTGTGGTACACAGAAAGGTAATAATCATATTAGAAATGTTAGTTTTTATTTCAGCTTCATTAAAACCTGAGTCATTTAACAAAGAACTCAAAATTTTAAAACAAAAGGGCTTTGTTTCAAAACATAATTCAAACTATGTATTTTAGCTTCTAAAGCACACTATAGTAATTTTTTTCTGGAAATTAAAAAAATCATTGAATTGACTAATGTCTGTATAGCATGCATCTATAAAAGGAATATTCAAAAATAAAGATTGTACTTACTTTTCAGGCCAAGATGGAATAATAGGAATTGGATTTATTTTTCCAGTTAAAACAAATAAGAAGCAGACAAAACATAAAAAATAATGGTTTTCAAGACATTGGACATCAGGCAATAAAGCTTAATGATCCTTAAGAGAAAAGAAACAAATGAGGTGAGTCTTGTAATTAGCCTAACTTCATGTCTGGAGAGAGTTTCTAGGCCACAGTGGCAAGAAAGGTAATCCTTGTGGAATCTGGCAGTCTCCCTGTATTTAGGAACCAGAGCTGGGATGATGGAAAGAATAAGCAGGCTAGGATTTACAGTGCAGAATACTGGAGAGGAGAGAGCTAAATCAAGGGACAGCTCTAGGGGTCAACAGAGGGTCCCCCACAGGTTTTCAGATGAGTGATGACTAATGAATGCAAGGGAGGAAATTACCCAGGACCAGAGAAAGAACCACCTGAAAGAATTATAACAGTGACAAGAACTCAAACAGGATAGAAAAATCCCATAATTCATGGGGTATTAGGAATCTAGCTAGCTACTCAGAATCTAGCTATCTATCCTCAAAAGGATCAGTATGCCCCCAGGAAACTTAACTTCACCCAGAATACAGCTCAAGAATATTTTTCAGAATAAAAATATCCATCACTTAACAAAATAAAAATCAGTAGCTGGCATTCAATCAAAAATTCCCAGGTGTGCAAGAGGAAGGAAATATTTATGATCCACAGTGAGGAGAAAACCTGTCAATTGAAGTAAACTGAAAAAGTGTTACTGATGTTAAAAATATAGGTAAGAATCTTATGAGTTATTATAATTGTATACTATATATTGAAGAAGACAAAAGATTGTACATATTAAGTAGACTATGGGAGAGATAAAAAGTTTCAAATTAGAGTTCTAGAGATGAGAATTTTAAGGTCTGAGATGAAAAAATTAGACTAGATGAGATTAACAGCAGAATAGACACTGCATAATGAAGATGAAAGAACTTGAAGAAATAAATATTAATAGAAATTATCAAAAAGAAAATGAACACAGCAATGGTGAACTGGGGGACAACTTCAAGTGGTCTAATCCACAAATAATTGGAGTCCTTGAAAGATAGAAGAGGAGGGAACAACATCAACAAAAATAACCCTCAATAAATAATGGTCAAATTTCTAAATTTTATGAAAATTATAAACTCACATATATCAAAATTTCAATGAACCTCAAGCTCAAGAAACATGAGATAAACTCCACCAAGATACATTATAAACAAGTTGCTAAGAACCATATAAATAGAGAAACTTAAAACTGAGAAAAAAGGCACATTACTTATGAGGAATAGATATCAGAGTAAAAGCAGGTTACTCACTGGCAGCATACAGACTGGAAAATAGTTTGGTGATATCTTATAAGTACTTAGGAAAAAGAACAGTCACCTCTGAATGGCATACCCCGTGAAAATATTTTCAATATTGAAAGCAAAAATAATGTCATTTTTAAACATAAAATAAAAGAATGAATTTATGTCCCAAATCCATGAAGAAATGTTAAAGGCAGAAAGAAAATTATTCCAGTTTGAAATCTGGAACTAGGCAAAAGAATAAAGAGCACTGCAAACCAAAGTATGGGCAAATACAAAACAGCATTTTTCATTATTGAATCTCTCTGAAAGACAATTGCCAATTTAAAGCAAAAATAACAAAAATGAATTGTGAGTTTTACAAAATAGAAAGAAAAAAATGTAAAACAGCAATAGCATCAGTGCTAAGAAGGGAGAAATTGATGCATACTCTTGTATGGTTTTTATGTTATAAATGATGCAGTCTATCACTTGAAAGTAGAATGTGATAGATTAAAGATGTTCACCATAAACACTGAAGCAACTATCAACTGAAAAAGTGTTATAGTTAAAAAGCCAACAGAAGACATAAAATGAAATCATATAAAATATTCAATGAATTCAGAAGGAGGCAGAAAAAGGAGAAAGGGAACAAAGAACAGTTGGGACAAAAAGAAGACACATATCAAGACCAATTTAAAATTAACCATATCAATAATCATATTAAAGGTAACTGGTCTAAACTCTCTTGTTTATAGACCTTTTCCAAGAGGACTTATAGATGTAACCACTCTCTCCTATTTGTCCTCTAGTTAGTCCATGTGTCTGCTTTATGAGATACAGCACTTTGCTTCATTCCTTTCTTTGCCTACTTTCCTAATAAAGAGGCCCAAAGTTCTATTTGATTCAACTCTATCCTTTTTATGTTTTACAAAGCAACAGAGTAAAACTAGACACTCAATAAATATATATTAAATAAAATATTTGAAGTATTGTGAGACACCGAAGACACAATAAACATGTGAATCTCTCAGACTCATAGACGGTGCTAGGATGGACAAGCTGATATTAGAACTGGTTCTAAAATTCTTACTAATATGAGAAATTGACCTGAAAAATAGAAGTGAAGAAAATTAAAACTGGAAGGTGATATAGATCTGTAATATTAGCTTAAACAAAAGGGAATTTTTCATCAAGGTTGGCGATCAATGAAGTAGTATATCAATTTGGAGCTTTAATTTTTTTAAGATCTGTCGTTACTTTCAAATGAAGATTTTCCTTTCATTTTACTTAAGATAAATGCACAGATCAATTTAAATAGACCAAAGTCAATAAAGCATTATTCCTGTCTGTCTCTCAATAACTGGAGGCTTCTTTAGATATTATTCTTTCATGTCAAGAAGTTCACTGGTATCTTAGCTCAAGTAGAAAATGATTGCCTCCTTTATGGTTGTGGCATATTTTTTGTTTGTTTGGTTTTAATTTTTTTGAGCTCCTATAGGTAACGCTCTCAACTAAAATACAGAACCTGAACATTTCTTGACAAGTAACTTCCACAGTCAAAACTCCTGCTTAAAAATCATTATACACACACACCACATTATGTTTTATAGATTACAATGTCTTACCATTATTCTTTTAGGAGATAACTTTAATAAAAACAAAAAACTTGTAACTACACGTGGCACAATTAAGGCAATTCAAATTCTCTTGAATAAATTGTTACATGAAAAGCCACGCTCAGGAATATTTGTAATTGAAGAGATAGACAAAATGGCCCACAAATAAACTCGCCTTTTAACACCCTTTACTATTATACAGTTAATGCATACAGGTTAAGCTATGTTTATAGCAAGCATGAAAGATTACATCCAGACTTAATATAAGTTTTAGAAATCAAAGACAAATATTGCTCTCTGTGGAATATAACAAAAAAATGAAAAAAAGTACTAGTTATATAAGGTAGAAATGAACAAATTCATTAGTTAAATAAAAAGAAAAAGAGCACAATAATCATATTTGTGTTTATTTATTGAAATTTGTTTTAATTTCTTCCTAAACTTTCAAATTCTAAGTGTTACAATGACAAAAGTTTGAAATGAGGAAGACAGTTTGAAATGGAACAGCCTGTATCTAGAAATGAATTTATAGCAGAGGATTAGACTTTCATATTTTACTTTATAATATTAAATATACACTTTCACATATATTAACCAGTGAGTCTTACTCTCTTTTGATAATTAGAAAAGCAATCCTCATGCAATTCTTGATAATCCATTTACTCTGAGAGAAGTAAAACTCTTTAATTTGATAATTTCTGATTTATTGTATTAGTTGTAAGGTTAAATGTATGAGTACTTACAGAGGTTGTATGCTGTCTGTGGAGCTATTTAATTTACGCTCATAAGTTAATGCCTTAATAATCAATATCTACTTAATGCACTGCTTAAATAGTGCATATTTCATTAATTTTGCTCTAGTTCAACTATCTTAGTGATCCTGGCCAATACTGAAGGTGAAAGCAACCTTAATCAATGATTTATTGCAAGCATAGTTTACAAAGAAAACACTCAATTGCCTATTTGGCAGGTTGAAACAAGGTGAAATACCATTGATGGTATTTATTTATGAATTTATATAAATTCCTTACTCTCTCTTTATATGAATTTATACAAATCCCTTAACTTATGAATTTATATGATTTATATAAATAAATTCATTTGTTTATATAAATTCATAAGTAGGATATATAAATTATCCTACTCAGATATGTTTTCCTCTATTTTCTCTGAAGCTTTCTCACTATCCTTTTAATCTGCTAGTTCTTTGTGTGTTTAGGGATCATCTCTAACCGTTTTCTTTTATTGTCTATGTATTGCTCTTTTTCCTGCTCATCTCAGCCAATATATTTTCTTGGATTTTGAGAGCCCCCAGAGAACTTTCTGAACTTTTCCCTATCATCTTTCTGTCCCAGTACAGTTAATGAAAGAGATTAAACATGTGATCCCTGTAGAAAAGAATTCCTGGGTTTAAACCCTAACTCCAACATTTTCTGGTTATGTGATCTTCTCTGTTTGTCAGTAATCTCATTTGTAAAATGGTGAGAATAATAATATCTGCTTTATAGGGTTTGTAGCTTAAATGAAAAAACAACACAAGAGCACTTTGAATCATGCTTGAAAATATAGTAATATTTGCTATCATTATTCTTATCACCATACATCTTTCATATAGGAAGCCAGCCTCACCATTTTGACTCAAACTGCCATTTACACCTAAACCTGTTTAATCTGAGTTCTGCACCATTATCTTAATGAGATTGCTTTCATGAAATCAGTGATTGCGTGCAAAGAACTGGAACATTCGTACAATCTTTCTGTGGCATAACAACATTGCGTAGGAAAGGCTTTTTAAAAGTTTGCAAGTCTATGCACCCGCAATTCTATCCTCTGGCGTATATTTTAAGGAAATAGATAAGTGAGATAATTAAAAAGATGTTTATCAAAGAGTGACCAACAAGATGCTAACCAAACCTTGTTTACGATATGTTCTAAAAATGTGAAAAACTTAAAGTAAAAGAATAATAGAGTGATTCAATAAACTATCATGCAAGCATATAATTATAGAGTGGACAGATATAAAAATAATATTTTAGATGCACATCTGTCAACATAGAAAATACATTTATGATTTTTTCTACATTAATAACACAGGCTTTGGGGCCAGATGGCTTGTGTTCAAATCTCAGCTCATTCAATGCATAACTCTGTGAACTTGGACAAATAACCCCTCCAATCTTTTATTTCTTTTGTTTTTTCATAGGTAAAGTAAAAATATTAGACCTTGCCTAACATGTTTTGTGAGGATTAAAAGATCATTAACTTGAAATATTTAAATAGAATTTAGCACATATAAAGACTTTTCATATAATAAAAAGTGTTATTTTTTTCTTTGCTGCATGAGCATAACATTTCAAAAATTTATAGAACTTTCTTCCTGGTATCCAACTTTTCAAAATGATCATCCTAAATTAAAAGATTCATTTAAAAAATATAATAAGTTAATTATTTCTAAATCTCTAACTCCATAATCTCATCTAAACTTTACAACCTTGTTTCAAATGCCTGTAATATATTCCTAACTGTATATTGTAAAACTCTCAAATCCAGAAATTCCAAATATGCCCTTATAATCTTCTTCAAATCAACTTTTTCTTCTGTAGTCCTTCTATTCATTACTATATTTCTATCTGGAAGAATTTAAAAATGATAGGCTCTGATTTCCTTTCAATAAACTTGTGTTCCTAGTCTTCCATATCAAAGTGGTTACTATGAATGGAATGGTATCTGCCCCAGAAGGCTTATGTTGAAACCCAAACCCCTAAAGTGACTATACTGGAGATGAGGCCTTTGGAGGCAATTAAGGTTAGATGAGGTCACGAGGAAGTGACCCTCATGATGGGATTAGTGGCTTTATAAGAAGAGAAAGAGAAAGAGAGATTGTTCTCTCTGCCAAGTGAGGACAAAACCAGAAGGCAACGACCCAGGAAGACAGTTCCCCACCAAGAATCTAATCTGTCAGCACCTTGATATTGTACTTGTCAGTTTCCCAAATGTCTATTATTTAGCCACCTAGTCTATGGTATTTTGTTAAGCAGCTCCAGCAAACTAAGATACTATGTCTTGATTTTTTTTTTTTCTCAGTAATCTACTTAATGCAGATTAGTTCAGGGTCTCTGTGTCTCTAATCAGAATATCACTATATCCTCCTCATGGTCTTTCTGTGACATGAATCTTCCCATTACAGTTTATCTATCAAATATCACTAAAATTTTCCTTCCAGAAAATAATTTGATTATATGATCCCTTTGTAAAAAATAAAAACAAATTTCACTTAGTTTCCTGTTATTTATAGTAAAAACAATCTATGCTCCTTACTCTTAGTATTGATTGAGCATGAAATAGTTAAAAATATAAATATTAGCTTTAGCAGTGCCGATAACATGATTAAAACATTATGGTTATTGTATTAGTTATCCCTGCTTAACTTAGTTCCTAAAAATAATGTAGCAGGTGCTGCTGTTGCCCCAACACAATTCTCTTCCATGGCAGGTGTGCTCAAACCCCAGGTTTTGTGAGTTTTGGCTGATAACAGTTGGCTGATAACAGTTCATAGTTGCCCCCTTTAAGATGAAGATCCCTCAGCCAAATGAGAGCCTTCTAGCACTGGAGGCTACTCCTCACTCCTCTCCCCCAGTCTTATCTCCCTTGAAAGAAAGGCCTCTGCCAATGACTGACTTACACTGGGGTGGGAAATGACCTGCTTTTCCTCAGTGCACAGATATGTGCTTTAGTCTTCTCTTTTGGATCCGAGATATCCCTACTTACCTTAATTCCCCTGCACTAGCTGGCATCCTACACTTCCTTTTTCCTAATATCATTTCCCTAATAATCATTTGATTAGAAATCCATGTCTCAGGCTTTGCTTCTTGGAAACCCCAAATAAGAGAAACAGTACTATTTTTATTGTTCACAAGTTTATAGGTCAGTTGGATGGTTCTTTGGGTCCTGGCTGATTTGGTATTCTATGTGAATACCTGTGGGCTTGGAAGGTGGCTCTGCTGATTGTGGCTGGGCTTTTTCACATCTTTGGGTTTGGCCGGCTGTCAGCTGCTCCCGGACGGCTCAGCTCTTTCCCATGTGATCTCCCACATCTCTTCAGTAGGCTAACCTAGACATGTTTTCAGTAGATCACCAAGGTACAAGAGAAATCAGAAATGCAAAAGTCCCCTTGACGTTTTTGAACTGACTCTCCATCACCTCTGACCCACTCAATTGGAGAAAGCAAGTTTACAAGCCAGCCTATCCTTTATATCTGACCATAAAGTAAAAGGGCTTTGGTGTCTGAAACTTTTATATCTTCACTCAGCTTATACTGTACCTTTTTTGTCAAGAATGTCTTCAGAAGGATTGAAAGAGTGACAGGTGGAAAGGGAATTTTCTCAGAGAAGAAGCCGGGAGCTAGGTCATTGTTTGCATGCTTATCCTTCTCACTACACTGGGTAACTTTCCCTCAGAGAATAGATCAGTCCTATTAATTATAATGTTGAATTTATTTGTTTATTACTCAAACATTCATTAAAGTCCCATATGTACCAATCATTCTATTAGGCACTATAGATTTAAATTTCAGTCAATTTTCCCTTGCGTATTTTTCTTCTGCATTTCTTTTGAATTCACATCTACTTTACTTCTCTTTTTGTAGAAAGATGTCACATTCATTTTACTGTCATACTTTTCAAAGTTATATCACAAATCTCATTCCCATCAGTCCAGTCTCCATTATAGGCATATTTTGAAGCAGGCCTTTTTAAGTTCAACAATCATATTAGCTGACAAGTCAAGGCAGGAGTAATTAGAGCATGAAATATATACTGCAGGTCACCTTACATCTCCAGTGTAAATCATGATCCAAAACGCTAAGTCAGCCACATTTTCACTAGGGGCTTTCAGCTAATTTCCTTATCTTTGGAGCAACTCACCCCTTAGCTTGTTAGTAGAAGTTGTTAATATTAGAAATGTGTAAACAATACAAGCCCATTCATGCATATATGCACCTTCTTTTTAATGTGGAAATTCTTCCTTTCCCCTGCATAGTAGTTTATTGAAAACACTTTTTGATTTATGTTCTTTGGTTATGTTCTGAATAAAGGGAAGGATCATACTCTCTTATTTTGTGTTTCTGAGATAGAATGTGGGAAGATCAGATGCTAAATAAGACAATCAAGTTAGTTTTTATTGTTTCTATAGATTTTCATCCTAAATAGGAAAACTTTTCTTCTGGGGTTACTTTTAGAAAGAAAAAAAAATAAAAAACCACTCAAAACTCATGTAAGTGACTGAAACAGTGATGACTCTGTGAAAAATCCCAACTTCTTATGCTTCTTGTTATTGAGTTAAATAGTATGCAAAAGAAAAGTATCCCAGAGTGTGATATAAACTTTGATTAAGCAATACTTTTGAATGTTCCTACCTCTAGCAAATGCAAGAGATTCAGTTCACCTTTACTACAAATATAAATATCACTTATAGAAGAATGAATTGGCCATCTAAGATGTCAGAGTACCCAGACATAGAATAGACTGTTGTAACAGAACACAATTTCCATTGTGAGTACAAACTGTTTATTTTAATTTGTATTTATGATTAAGTAAAAGAACATACGTTTTATAGTTAGACAAAGTTAGGTTCTCTCTTGGGATGAACCATTTACCAACTGAAGACTTTAGTACATAATTTAACCACCCTAATGTTTCATTCTTTTTTCTGAAAATATGGATGCTAATACCTCTTTTTTTTTTTTTTTTTTTTTTCCGGTATGTGGGCCTCTCACTGTTGTGGCCTCTCCCGTTGCGGAGTGCAGGCTCCGGACGCACAGGCTCAGCGGCCATGGCTCACGGGCCCAGCCGCTCCGCGGCATGTGGGATCTTCCCGGACCAGGGCACGAACCCGTGTCCCCTGCATCGGCAGGCGGATTCTCAACCACTGCGCCACCAGGGAAGCCCGCTAATACCTCTTTTAAGAGATTATTGTAAGGCAAAGAATAATCTATACAACACATCTAGCTTAATTTCTGGCAGAGAATATGTGCTCTTGTTGCTGGTATTATTATGATTATTATTTTATTCATGTATCTATTATTACTGAGAAAGGAGCTCAAGATAATAACTCTTAACATGCAATTTATTTTAACAAGTAATTCTTATTTTAAAAAGTAAACAACTAACTGCAAAATATTTGATAACCTCCCCTATGTTTAAAGAAATCTAGGATAGCACTGGGAAGAAAAGGTAGATTTCTCTCTAGCAAGTAGGTACATACTCCAAAAATTTTGACCTCTTAAGTAACAATGATTTAATAAAAGTCAAAATGGTATTGATTTGATTTTCTAAACTGAAATGAGTTTTGCCCAATTACACAAATTGTTAGTAATGTTTATTAAGCTGTATTCTAGCAATTTCAGTTAAGAGACTGATTCCTAAAAACAGCAAAAAAAGAAGAAAGTACAGTTCAGTGTATGTTGACTTAAATGTGGCATTTGTTCAATCCTTCTAAAGCAATTTGAGGAAAACAAAATCAAGATTTACTCTAAGACTTCCCTCGAGTGAAATGTTTTAAGTCAATTACTTGTTCTTCTGTTCTCTATTTGAAAATGTAGGAAAGCAAAAATTTTTTTAAGTTAAATAATAAAAAATAAATTATGTACAATCACTTCATTCATTAATGTAAAATTTTTCAATCTTATTTTCTATTTTGTTCTAGAATGATCAAATGTTAGATGAATACACACATTTAAATAAAGGTACTACAGGTAGATTTTCAAAAGAAAATAATATTCTGAAAGTAAACATGGCTTATTATAATGTTTAAAAATAAAACTGGAAAGCATATGTTATCAAAACACTATTTTCATGTGGGTAAAGAATTTTAATAAATTAATAATAAAGTGTGCTTACATACTATTTTAAACTTAGAAAGTACCTTCCTGCTATGTAAATAAGCATATGTAAATCAGCATGGTAGCATTATTACAAAGTCTGCTATGTAAATAAACATGGTAGCATTATTACAAAGTCATTGTCATCATAATTTGCATATTATATTATTAGATTAATTAGAATATTAATTTCAGGAGGTGCAGAATAAAACCAATTACCATGATTTTATTGCCTGTATATATTTTAATGAAATTTTATAAATGTAAAATACATATCATAAGGAAAAGTAATTTGTTATAAAAGCATAAAGACAGAACTATCAGGGGTATATAATGTATGAAAAACAACTTTTCATCTCTTTAGAATACATTTTATTGGTTACCATATTGTTCAAGTTTAATATATGAAATTTAAATCATAAGTTCTTACATATTTCATTATTCACTAACCTGGCTAATCAGATCTAATTCACAAAGTATTTTTCCCTTTTTCCACTATATTGAAGTATTCAAAATTTATACAAGATATTCTTATAATTACTTGAAGTTTTTTTTTTCTTTGAGATTTGAATTATATCACCTGAGGTATATAAAACTCTTAGTGTTTTAGAAATTTCAAAATAATTTGCAGATGCAACCTACAACCTTTTAAAGTATCTTGCTAGACATACTAACTTACTGGCCTTTATTGTGTAATCATCTTTCCCTTTATAAACCATCTTCAAATGTCTTGACAAATTCCATCATTTAGGCACACTAGAATTTCTGAGTGGTATTCAGATGATCTCTCGCCAATAGAAGGACCTTTAAGAGAAAACATGCTCTAAACCTAGAAAGTAAGGTGAAAGCATATCTGTATATCCTTTCAGTGTCATACTGCAGTATTAACAGGCCTACCCAAGGATTATTTGATTTTCTAGAGAATGGATCTTTGTTTTGACTTTATATGCTAATTGGTTAGTGCTTAGACACCTGAAAGTTACATGCTTACTCGTATATATCTGTTTAGTAGAAAAGATATCACCATCCTTTAGGATATAAACTGGTATTATAGGTAACCAAGTGATCTTATTCTAATATTCTACTTAAATGCCTTTCCTTATAGACTATGCAAACACTTATTCCTCAGATGTTCTTGGAATCAGCCTTTCCAAGTGACTGGTCCCTCATTAGTTAATGAGCTAAATAAAATCTTTGACATGTATTTATTCTATATTTATATAAGGTTCATGTCCTTAAATTCTGAAAATTATAATTAAATAGAATAAAGCTTAAAAGAAGAGTGACTGCCCAAATTAAAAATAATTTTAAAAGATTAAAATTTGATAAATAAGATGAACACTTTTCATTAAAATGAAATTTATTATAAAATTAAAAAGATGATTTCATGCTTTTTAAAATTTAAAACACTGGTGTAAAGGAAAACTCAGTCTCACTGTCTTTAGTTTCTTTTACGTAAGCTCATATTGTCTTTAAGATCAGCTAATGTATCATTTTGGTTCTATTATTTATTATGCAGTAGTTCCTCATGTCACTAGTAATCTATTTCTTATCATTGTATATGCCTGTTTATAAAATATCCATTTTACTGTATTCTTACAGCTCAGAACAAAAGAGACTCCAGAAAGAGGAGGGACCTGACTGAGGGAATCTGATTGCTTCCGGAAAGCAAAGTGCAAGTCTGGTTGTGAATGTTAAGTGCCGCTGGCTACAGCTCTCTAGAGCAGTATTTCTTGTCCTGTCAGGTGAGTTCAACAAGAAACTGTCAGGTGAGTTCAACATAGAAAAGTTATGGTCTACCTAGAGGTTTCTCTTGTAAAGAGTGTTTACTTGTAAGGCCATTTGACTGCATTTAGTGCACTGAAGAGCAAGCCTTTGACCTCATGACAAGTAAAGAAGGGACAGAATGAAATACTGCTTTCAGAGGGCACAGCACTATGTCAGAGCGTGGGCCAACTCCTCTTTAATTATTCAAAGAAATCACACCATTAAAGTCTTTACGTTTATTGAATCCAGAGAGAAAACAGTGATTCAGAGGATGATAAAAAAAAAGTGTATAATGTCTCAGTGCCTTAGGATTTAATTCAAAATGATGGACAGGATTTATTTACAGGTTTAAAATAGTACATTTGCTAATTTTTTTAATATTGTAATCTAATATTTCAGCTGTGGAGAGAGGCCATTAATAGTTATTAAAGAGTGATTGGTGATAATAATAGTTACAACCTCAAAGTGCTATTGAGAGGCTTAAAGGAGGTAATGTATATAAATCTCTTGGTACTTTAGTCAGCAAATATTGAGCACTTTCTATTACATTATGTTTATTATATTATGGGTATTACATTATGTATTGTTTTACTAGAGACTGTAGTAGGTTGAAAATAAAGAGAATTTTTCTTATTTATATGCTCTATCAATCATTTTTGCCTTTATTTTTAGAATCTAACTCTCATTCTTTTGTGACATATTTTCTACACCTGTTCTTTGGACTATCTTTCAACAGCATTATTAAGCAAAACAAAATTTGGCATAAATTCACTGGATCTTAAACAGTACCTATCACCTTCCCCATACACCTGTCAGGACCACAACTGTTATAGAGCAAGAATAAAAATAGTCAAGAAAAAATACAATTTAGTATTAAATAAGAATTATTTTTCAACATTTTTGCAAACTCTTAAATTTAATACGAAAGGAAAATAGAGAATGTTGAAAATGATGTTGAATGCACCATTTGCTTGAAATGATCTATTTTCTTAAAAATATCCTCAAATCTATTATACACCACCTCTATGGTATAAAAATTTCACACTGCTGAACTATAGTTGGTTTTCTGGACTGGATGACATATTTCCATTGATCCACACTCACTTATTAGCTTTTTGATCTTTAGGCTGGTGAGTAATAGCCAGATGATAGAAGAATTTGAAGATTCTGAGAAAAGGGGTAAACATAGGAGAGAGATTAGCCTGAGATAAGAAATTGGATGCCTTCACCATCATGATAAGAGGAGAAGAGGAAAGAACATACTTTCATATAGACAAAAATTTAATAAAATATGTCAAATCATATAATGTATATATATCTATATGCACATGTATGCCATTTCAAAGAGGAGACATAAAATATGTACAAACTTTCTTGAAACTATGTTCTTAATCATAGAACACTTTTGTTTCTGAATACAAAGTATCTTGTGAACATCTTAAAAATCTGTTTTAGAAATGCTGTTTTGAATGGAAGAATGATAGTTAAAAAGTGTAAATGTTATTTGGACATAAGAAAAAGTATATACATCCTTGCAATTGGAAAGACTTATGGCTCTTTATGGTACTTTTAAATTAAGTTTATTGATTGCATTATTTAATAAATATTTGCCATTAGTTTTTAATAAGATCTTAGGATTAAAAAGTTCTTTTGAACACTTCCTCTAATTTTACTAGTCGTTTTCATTGCATTTAGATGCTCTTGTGGTTCAAACAAATAGATTTATGGCTGCAAAATCCATGTCCCTGCTGTATTTTATTAATACATGATGTCTCTATCCTTTTTATTGATTTATAATCTTTAATGTTACTTTCTCTTAGTATTTCTTCTCCACATGTCTTGTTTTGACTGTGCTTGTTTCTTTTCTGATTCCTACATCTTCAACATTAAAAAAAAAATCACTTCATTTTGAGAATCTTTGTTTCTGAATGTAACATATCTGGGTGTTAGTTCTTAATCCAGTATGACAGTCTTTGTCTTCTGATGGATCAATTCCTTCCTTTTTTCCTTTCTTTCATTTCTCTCTCTCTCTTTTTATTCTTTGAAATTTTAGTTTCATTTTATGCTATAAAACTTTTTACATGATTTTCCCAGTGTTTCAATTTTCCAACATTTATTCTAATGTGAAAACACATCAAATACATTAGGCTCATAGTAAACTACAAAACAGTGAAAAACAATTCTAGAATTTATTGCATATGGTAACATCAGTGGTTGCTATTTTTAGAGTCTTCTTTGGGAGATTATCCATTGAAACATAACATTTCAGAGCAAAGTCATCTGCAAGAGTCGACTTCTGAAGACAGTAAAGAGTACAACAGTCCAATATTTTTATAGGTGTTATTTGACAGGTTATGAGTAGCTGCAAGCCATTTCTACACATTTTTTCCCAAAAGGCTTAGATGATGAAGATGAATCATTACTTTTAACACTGCTCTACTAACATAAAGTTCTAACAACTTTCAAAATGGACTTAGGAGAATTTGGACCAACAAGTTGGTTCAGGATATGTTTTATTTCTTTGGTGGTTCTCTTATCCATCTCAGTACTTTGGTGAAGTTGAAATTGATCATATACTGCACCAGGAGCTCAGAAATGGATATACTCCTGTTTAGAGCCCGTTATTAAGCCACACTTCCTCATATCTAAAAGAAATTTATCTAACATTTCAGGAAATTTAATTTTATGGTTAAGATAAATAGCTTGGAAATCTAAATCTAAATCTAAACAATCTAAAATTGTTTAGAAATCTGCACATGGATTAGAAATATATTTACATGCTGAAATGGCATTTTCCCATAAGTCATTAATAGAGAATGGATCCTAAAGAGCAAATATCACTTTGAAGGCTTAACTTTGATTTTGATTTCTGTTTTCTCTTGAGAAAAATATATTTTCTATTATTTCTGGTAATCTATAATTAACTGTACCAACCTTACAATATTAATCAACGCATGTTGTGCCTGGATGGTTATATAAAGTTTGCAACCCAAAAAATCAATTAGCTTTAGAATTCCATCAGAAAGTTAACAGGTTTCAGGTCGCTGTGAAAAATGCCATGTTGATAAATTATGTGAGGGGCCCCAACATATTTTTTCAGTTTCTCTAGTATTCCTGTGATGCTGGATTTTTTTTTCTTTTTAAGCCAACTATTAAGATCAATATTTCCACACTCCACTGCCATATAGATGTAGTGGTCCTAAAGTTGGGTTACATTATTGCCGTGTTGTTTTAATTTATTAAAATAAGTCATAACTCCCATAACTCTCAATTGTTTGGTCACCTGGTTCTTCTAGGTTCACATATTTTATAGCATGTATCTGCTTCTTTTCACTAAACACCTGAAATACCTTACTTGAATTTTTATGTCCTACCTGCTTTAAAGCTGAATTGTTTTTATTTTATCTGAAATGGTTTTTTTTCGGGTTTTTTTTGCGATTCGCGGGCCTCTCACTGCTGCGGCCTCTCCCGTTGCGGAACACAGGCTCCGGACGCGCAGGCTCAGCGGCCATGGCTCACGGGCCCAGCCGCTCCGTGGCATGTGGGATCTTCCCGGACCGCCGCACGAACCCGTGTCTCCTGCATCGGCAGGCGGACTCTCAACCACTGCGCCACCAGGGAAGCCCCTGAAATGTATTTTTTATTAAGATGTTGAAATGATTAGTAAAGTTTATCAATCTATTAATTCAGTTCTTTCATTTTTAATTTAAGTATTCATATACTTGTTTTTCTTCAAGTTTATTGCTTATTTTATATCAGAGATTCCTTTATCTGTGCTGACTTTATCAGTTCCTATTTTCAACCACTGTTAATTTGGATTTTTTTACTGCATTTCTTTCCTATTAATTGACATTTACCATTTCTCTCTCTTTATCAGATGATTTTACTTTTATTACAAGTTAACAGTTGCTTCTCTCACTGAAGGGCACTGTTTATACTGCCTCATGCTCTTTAATTCTCTCTTACTACATTTCTGTGTAGAAAACTATAATGAGAATACTTTAAAAGTCTCCCCATTTCCCCTTTCACACAATGAGACCTATGGAACAACTTGAACTTCCTTTTTCTCATGCTTCATGCCTATCTTGGATTTTGACTAAGATAGTATAGTTCTTACTAGAGCTATCTTTCAGTGAGTCTTATGCTGCTCTCAAGCAATACCAGAAAGTATACATTCATCCATTTTGAGTTATTCTATAAATAAATAAATTTGTATATAATTATATAATATTATATATTACACATAAATGTATATAAAACAAAATAAATACAAATATAGAAATATATATATCAATAAAATACATTATATATTATGTATATTATGTATATTTATTTACACAGACACACATGTGTAAGTTATAGAAATATCAAGTTTATTTATACCAATGCTCATAAGCACTCTTAATCTACTATTCCATCTTCTCTTCATTGCTATATTTTGAGGTCTTGTTTTGGTTAATGTTTGGTTTGGTGGTAGTTTTTTTTTTAATTTTTATTTCCAAACATTTTTCTTAGGCGTGATAGTTGAGGAATACACTTATGAATTCTGGCATCTCTTCAAACATCTTTGTGCATCTGAGAGGCAAATGACATCGCTAGTAAATTTGGAATTCCTGGGCTGAAATCCTTTTCTTTCAGTAGCTCATAAGTAGTATTCTGCATTTAGCTGCTGATAATACAAAGATGTCAGTCAGATTTATTTTCCTCTGCTTGTAGCTTATCTTTACATATGGAGAATTCTAAAATTATTTCTCTATTGTTAGAGATGATGTGTTTTATCAAGATAGGTGTTCTTTCTCATCAGTACAGCCTGGAACTCAATGACCTCTCTCAATATGAAGACACATGCTTCATTCAACTCAGAGAATTGCCTTCAATCAAGTGTTCTGTTATTCCTGATCCTCCATCTGTCCATTTTCCTCCCTTTGAAACTCCTATTCTTTTCTTGCTAATTTTCCTGAACTTGTTAACTCACTAATTTCAGTCTCAATTTCTTCTCATTTAATCTATTTTCTGAGTGTGTCTTCCTAAGTGCTTAAAACAAATCAGGTGTCCATCTGTCTCCTCCAGCAGGCCTTTCTCTCTCACCATGTGTTTCAAACTTTCTATCTTATGTTTCTGTCTGTGGTTCCTGAGGTCTATCAAGTAAGCTGCAATTTTACTCTGCCAGTAAATTGAAATTTAGATTGAATGTTTGAATGTCTCCCATGACCAGAATTCTCAGGGTTTCTGAGGCAAATGGGTCTCCTTGTCTGGGGAGCTGTGGATTAAGGGCAGACTGTCACCACTCTCCTGAGATAAATGGAAGAGTCCTTTCTGCTCTTTGGTATTTATCTACTTCCAACCTTCCAAGCAGTGAAGAATCATCTCACTTGTTGTTTGCAATCTGGGCTCACTGAGGCCAGGGATTTCCAGGCCACATCCTAGAGGAAAATTCAACTTTCAACCTTCACTTGGAATACTCTCCCACCTGGGTTCTACAGATCTCTGGACACCAAGCACTTTAAAGAGTAAGTCATACAGCATCAGATTTTCATTTGGAGAGATAAGAAGAGGAAAAATATGGATGGTGAATTTGAGTGGGCAAACTTGAAAACAGTGATAATATTTTGACATATTGAATAAATCCAGGTGATATATTATATGATGAAATGAATATAGAAATTGGCTCTATTGATAGAGAAAATGTAAAGAATTTTTAATCCTTTAAGAGGTATAACAAAAGCCATGGCCATTGTTTGAGTATAGAGGACAAGAAAGCAAGAGCCACCTGAGCTAAAACTCAAGATTCTGATTTGAGGTAAGGTGACAAGATAAATTTTGTGTCTTTTAATGAGAAAGAAGAAGGGTATTATTTGGACCAAATTGGTACCAGAATATACTGCTGGGTTTATCAAATCTCCTACCCAGATTGGGATTTCCAGATATTCATTGGTTCTCTATCATGAACTCGATAAAACTTGATAAAATGGATTTTTGAAGATTTTTAAAAGATCAAGATCATAAAGATTATCGATAACATTGTTCCACAGGTACTTTAACACTATTTTGAAAAAGAATCTCTGTTCACTCTGAATTCATTCAGTCATTAAGTATACTCTATCTTTATATCATTAACAGGAATGGTGAGTAGCAGTTTAGAATCAAAGATGAGTAAAGCAAAGTCTCTTTCCTGAAGAAGTTCTGTTACACCGATAAACTCTTATTTCTCAGAACTCTTATGACTCAGTATCAGAGAAATTCACAGATTGTCATGAGAAGAGAGGACCTGGAGGATGCATTGGTGAGAGAAGTCATACCTAATCTGATTTTTAAAGGATGAAGAGAAGTTAAATAGGGAAAGCTCAAGGACATTTCAGAAAGAAAATGACACAAAAGTGAATGACTGTGGCAACAAACAGCATAGTATAGGCGAAGCAAAACAAGCAATTTTGTGCAGCTAGTTAAAAAGTGTGAAACTGGGATTAAAAAAGAAAGAGTTTGAATGGAGCAGTAAGTGCCGGGTCATGAAATAGTTTGTTAGGAAGTTTAAGAATTAACCTATACATAATGAGAGCTAGGAAATATTTACAGAATTTTTTTTTATGACAGCAACATGGTCAGATTTTTTTTTTTTTTAGACGGATCACTTTCTCAGCTGTAATGTAAATACATCCAAGGGGGATAAGACTGGAAACAACAGAGATTTTGGAAGTTACTGCATTGGCTTAAGACAGAGGTAGTAATGTTGGAATTATGTCATTTGAATAGGAATAAAGTCAATTTAAGTTTTAGACAGATAACTTGATTTTATGTTCTAGTTAAATTGAGTATGAAAGTAAAGATTCCCAGTTGACAGGTGGACAATCACATGTAAGGCTGTAAGGAGACAGCTGGGTTGGAAATAAGATTTTGAGTCATCAGCTCACAGGTGTTAGAGGAACACATGAGAATGGGGAGAATTTCTCAGGAAAATCATGCCAAGTGAAGTGGTATTAATCTGAACTAGGAATAATGGTGGTAAGCAAGCTTAAAGGGTGGACAAAGAAAGTAATTATCAGGAAAAATTAGTTTTTTTAAAGATAAAGATATATCTAATAACATTGGCACTTGAAGACATCAGTACTGTTTAGTAATATCCAGTTCTCTCTTCCCTTGGGCACATGGGAGGATTGTACTCCTCATTCCCTATGACTTAGGCATGGTCAACAGACTCATTTGATCAGTGAAATGTGAATAATAGAGACATATTAATTCCAAGAGAAAGCCAGTAATTGCCCAACTCCCCCGCGCCCTCCGACTTTGGTATGCTTATCACAGAAGCATTAGTTGAGATGAAGCCTCAAAAAGCCTGGGTTATTGTTTGTTCTTCATAGCTGAATGAATGTTGTTGTTTCAACAGAATTTTTAATACTAAAGCTAATCTTAGCCCATGAAAAGAGCTGTTAGTATTCATTAGGAAATCCATCGTGATCTTAGCTGGACATTTTTGGTGACCTAGTGAGATAAGTCAAACTTCAGTGCATCTAGGAGTTTAACGGATGTGATATGGTGGACATAATATGTGTCCCTTTCTACTATATGAACATTGGGAGAGAGGAGAGAAACTGGAGAGTATATCCAGGGAACTGTAGAGTCAAGATAGGGTCCAATTTGGCAGGGGTGAATCAAAGAGAGAGACTTCATGAATGTTCATGCTGAGGGAAGGGAGCCAGTTAAAATAGGAATGAACACAAAAGAAAAGGAGTGATCAGTGAAGCTATTTTCTACAAATGCCAGGAGATATTGCAATAAAGGACACACAGGGAGAAGGATTTAGGATGGGCTACAGTCACACAAAGAGAAGGCTTTAAACAGGAAGAGGTAACCCTTAATATCCTAGACCGGAAGTTAAGAGGGATAGAGAGGAAGGAATTAAGGAAAGAACCAGGGTTTAGTTAAGGTAAAATAACAAATCATGAGAGTGACAGCCTTCTGTGTTAAATGAGATATTGGGTGGTTTGTTAATAATGAAATTATGTTTTCAGAGGTTACACTGTAAATTTTGGAGGTGGGGCAATAAGAAAAAAGACAGCAGTATAGATGTTTACATCAGAGAATATTTAGAGGAAAACTGGGAAAAAGGAATTTATCCATCAACAAATTGATAATTTAGATCTTTGTCATGTCTTTTAATTTTTCATGTATTTTAACTTTGTCTAAAGTCTTTTAGTAACAAAACTACTCAGTATGCTAAGTAATATCTGCCCTGGTGTTAGTGGCTCTGCCATATGTTTTAAATAATATCGTTTAAAAGATGTTGACCAGTGTGCATCTTCTAAAATCTTGTAATACTAAAATCAGTCGATTGTAGAATGACCTAAAGCAATAATTCCATTAAATATGTTCATGAGCAGTATTTTAGAATCATTTTCTTTGCCTAATATCATGATTCATATCTTAACTAATTGCATTCTTTGTTTTAAAATTGTTCTGTGCCAAATATCAAAAACTAAGTGACTTAAAACAACACAAATATATTATCTCCCAGTTTTGATTGGTCAGGAGACTGGCACTATCTAGCCGACTTCTTTGCTCTTGTTGGCTGGGGCTGCTATCTCATCTGAAGCTTAAATCCCCTTTCCCAGCTCATTCAAGTTGTGATTAGAACTTAGTTTCTTTGGATTATAGGACTGAGGTTCCAACTTTCTTACTGGTTATTAGTCAGAGCCCATTCTCAGCATTGAGAGGCTGCCTGTGGTTTCCTGTGTTCATCATAATATGGTGGTTGCTCCTTTAAGGCTTTGAAACTTATTTCCTCTCACTGTGATTTAAAGAGCTTATATAGACAGACCCATCACATAATTTCCTTTTGATTCACTCAAGGTCAGCTGATTAGTAACCTTAACTCTATTTACATCTGTAAAATCTCCTTTGTCATCTAATATAACATAATCATGAGAGTGATAATCCATCAAATTCACAGGTTCTGAACACACTCAAGATGAGGAAATTACACAAGACATTTACACCAATGTGAAAATCTTTAGGGCCATCTTAGAATTACAATTATGCCAACAGTCTTGACAATCAGAACACTTAAATAGTACATGAATTATTGAACATACATGAGAAAATATTAAAATATGGCAACACCATATCCACCTTGTTGTATTTTCTAATATTATCACCTGATAACTTTTCTTTCATATTTCCTTCATTAATGAATTAAATACATATCCCACCTTGAAATCCATAAAAATTGTTTTAAAAATTGATGTAGAAAGAAGAGCATGAGAGAACAAAGTCATGCATGGGGGAGGAAAGACAAGAAGAGATATTTTTACATAAAGAAGATGAATGATTCTATGAGCTTCTAAAACTGACCCAAAAGGATTTTTTAATCTCCTATAGCCATGGAGATATAAAGAAAAAACACAAATTTTTGACTTTTCAAGTAAAAGATTACAATGCAAATGAAATTCAGAACCTCTCTGGAGCTCTTAAGTGAAAGTGAGAATGATGATTAGAAAAAATTGGAATGATGGAATTTGGAGGGATTCTGATAGATTATGATTACTTACACCACCACCTCCAATCCTCTTTAACTTTGCTTTTAAAAAGAAAAAATCTCTTGCTCTAATGGAGATTGTTAGCATTCCTTTGCTTTAAGACTCTTTAATAACCTCATTTGAAGCAGATGCATTTCAAGGGGATTCTGATTGTTTTTAAGATCCACAAGTACCATCTCTCAGATCTTCCTGAGCCATACCCTCAGAAGAATTAAGATGAATTATGACTTGAGAGGAGATGGACAAAATCTGGCAAATCATTTGGTTTTTATTTTATTATTTATATCAACCAAAACCTGGGGCTTCATGTAATTCATGTACGAAAATATTATACATGTGTTACGTTAGGGAGGAAAAATCATAACATTATATGGAGTCAAACAATTAATATGGATTGCAGCTTGAGCAGTGATAGGTATCTCTAATTACTTGGTAGATAACTGAAATCTGGACTCAATATTGGCTTATGTTAAATAAACTTGAGATATTGGAACTTAACTGGAACATAATGCAGGAAGAAATGACAGTACTTAGAGAGAGAAGCTATCTTTAGAGAATTCTTCATAGGTTATTTACTCACCCTAACTAATCATGCTCCCAAGAGGGGCTCTTCAGTTGCTTTCCCTTCTTCCTGGTCTTCCTTCATTTTCTCTGGCTCCTGGGCTAAGGGTAGTGTACATATGTTCAACTCCATAACAAAGGGCTCTGGTTTCTGTAGGATGCCTTCATCACTGAGGTCAGAGGTAACAAGAAACAGTATGATTTTCTATCTGTCCTCCTGTGGTTCCAGCTTTCTATTATCTTCTCTTCCTGCCTGTGGACTTCAGCCTCCAGCACTAGAAACAAAAACATCCTTGCAAAGACTATTTAGTCAACCCCCCTACTTCCATAAGTCATTTTCTATAATAGCTATCTCACTGGTTCAGCTCCTCTGATTGAACCCTGACTGACACAAAAGGAAATCTAGTAATTTTTAAAATAAGTATGGTAGAAAAAGCAAGAAATACAAACAAATCTAAGTGGAATGAAGACACTTGAGGTGAGGTACCAAGTTGGAGAATCAAGGGCTTCTTACCTAATTCCCAGATTAGCACCGATAGGTAGACTCTAGAGATCCTGGAGTAAAGGAGAAACTTGGTTTCCTTAAAGGTGTATCCTCATAACAAAAATGCAAATATGTAATGGAGATAGTCTTCCTGGTTTACCCCTGGGGTCCTGTGAACATTTTCCGGGTAACTTGCTTTGGACAAAGAGAAGTATTGAGACCTTTTAAGTGTTACTCAGTGCACAGTTGTGAACTGACATGAAGTTTTGATCATCCAAAAGGCCACTGCACACTTTTACTCAGAATGGGGGCTTATGGAGGTCAGTTGAGAAATTATATGTTGGCCTGAATCCATCTTTTAGTGGGCTTGGTAAATTTGCTAAAACATTCTGTAGTTATCTTCCCAAATTCCAGGTATATAGTTAACATATCTCCATAGCTGACAGAATTCCTACATTGGTTTCCTGGCCCATGGTGTAAAGGCTGTGATGGTACAAAGGAAAAGTGGAGGTCTCTGATCCCATTATATCCAAAAAGAAAAAAAAAAAGAATATTATCTATGATGCAACCTCAAAGAATGATGCCAACATCAAAGACTTGAAAGTTGTAAGAATAGTGAGTTCTAACTTATCTCCATTGAAAATACCACTTTGGCTGTGAAGAAATATCAGTGCTGGAGAATGAATGGGAATTATTGGAAACAATTAAAAAGTGCCTCCATTGCAACTGTCGTTTCAGATGCGATCTGCATACTGTAACAAATTCCACGAAGGTCAGTAGGCAGTAAAAAGCTATTAATATGGTAAATGCTTGCATCTATGTTTTAATTAGGAAGGACCACCAGAGAGTTTGCTTTCATAAGGCATAGAGGACAGCACATCTTCACAGTATTACCTCAGGAATATGTCAGCTCTGTCCTATGTCATAGCATAGTACACAGGAAACTTGATTGTTTTACCATCCCTTTGAACATAATACTATCTTACCAGACTGATATCATGGAAATTAGATCATGGTGGTCAAGACATAGCAAGTAACCTTTAGAACTATTTGTAAGAGGTACGTGCCAATGGTGGAAGATAATTTTCCATGAAAATTCAGAAAGGATGAATGTTATGCATGAAGTCACTAAGGACTTCCCTTAAATAGGGCCTGTGTAGCTGAGTAACTAATATCCAGTTGCAAAGACTAATGCTAAATTCCTAATAGGATGTCATTTCCCAAGAGGATCACCCTGGTTCCCGATGGTAGTTGAATTATATTTAATCTCTTCCTTCCATCACATAGGGGAGAAGGGTAGAGACAATAAATAATTCATTGAAATGGTGATTCAGGTTATAGATGTTTTTGCCTGCCCCAAATTCTTTCAGCATCACCCTTATTGACTTATTAAATACTTTATTTAATATTGTGATAGTCATACAACACAGTTCCGGAACAAAGAAATCATTTTTCAACAAATGAAACAAGAAAACTTGCTTACTATCACAAAGTTCATTGGTTTTGCCATATAACCCCATTCTTAGAAGCAACAGGATTAATATTGATACAAATTGAGATGGTCCCTGAGGACTTAGTTATTTTGCTGATTGGATGACAATAACTTGTCATGCTACAATGACTATTATAGCTGGAAAAGTACACCAAATATTTGAATAAATGTAAACGTTTTGAATTCTATTCTTGGCTGTATCTTTAATTAATTGGATAGATTGAGGCAAATCAGAGTATGTTTTCATAATTTTTTAATAAATTTATTTATTTAATTTATTTATTATTTTTGGCTGTGTTGGGTCTTTGTTACTGCACGTGGGCTTTCTCTAGTTGTGGCGAGCGAGGGCTACTCTTCATTGTGGTGCACGGGCTTCTCATTGCAGTGGCTTCTCTTGCTGCAGAGCACGAGCTCTAGGCATGCAGGCTTCAGCAGTTGTGGCGGGCAGGCTTCCGTAGTTGTGGCTTGTGGGCTCTAGAGCACAGGCTCAGTGGTTGTGGCGCACGGCTTATAGTTGCTCTGCAGCATGTGGGATCTTCCCAGACCAGGGCTCGAACCCATGTCCCCTGCATTGGCAGGTGGATTCTTAACCACTGTGCCACCAGGGAAGCCCATCATATTTTTAAAAAGAAGAAAGATTGTTTCTAAGAACAACAGAAGTATCCAAGGTGTTTGAGAAAGATCCAATGGTTAAAAGTTTACAATGAATATTTTAAAGTATATTTAGTTTTAAATGGAATGCCCCTTTAAAAATATCTGAAAAACTTCTTGTGGATGTTAGGTGGTTATTAGTGGCTATCAGATGCCTATAACTGTGATTTCATCTGTCAGTTTATCATATGAACAGTGTTTGACATGCTGAACTTTTGACCATTACATCCTTTTAGTGTGTTTTTGTTTTTATTTAAATATATTTTTGTTTATAATTGTTGAAGTAGAAATTCTTAATGGTTTAGGACAAATTTCATGCTTTGCCAAAGTTTTGAATATAATTTTGAATTCACTAAAATTTAAAAGAATTTTAAGACTGAAAAAAATGATTAATATATATTAAGATCCATGGTTCTAGTGACTAATGAGAACCGAACTCTTCTTTGATTTATGGTTACGACCTCATAGTAATCCTCTATTTTGGGCATGCAGGTGAAAATCAGAGTTGAGTAATTATGACGGCAAAAGAAACAGCTCCTAAACATTCCAAAGTGAGCATTATAAACCTAATATAATATCAAGCTTTAGAAGTTAATGTTAGTATAGGATTTTTACATTCTTAGGAAACACTAGTAAAAAAAATTACAAAATATGAGAGAAATGTATTTTTTAAACATCTTTATTAGAGTATAATTGCTTTACAATGGTATGTCAGTTTCTGATTTATAACAAAGTGAAACCCTTATACATATACATATGTGAATCAGTTATACATATACATATCTCTTCCCTCTTGCATCTCCCTCCCTCCCACCCTCCCTATCCCACCCCTCTAGGTGGTCACAAAGCACCAGCTGATCTCCCTGTGCTATGCGGCTGCTTCCCACTAGCTATCTATTTTACGTTTGGTAGTGTGTATACGTCCATGCCGCTCTCTCACTTTGTTCCAGCTTACCCTTTCCCATCCCCATATACCCAAGTCCATTCTCTACTAGGTCTGCATCTTTATTCCCGTCTTGCCCCTAGATTCTTTGGACCATTTTCTCTCTCTTTTTATTTTTTTAGATTCCATATATATGTGTTAGCATATGGTATTTGTTTTTCTCTTTCTGACTTACTTCACTCTGTATGAGTCTCTAGG
>NC_041214.2:136565842-136587506 GCF_002837175.3 Physeter macrocephalus | reverse complement strand
GTATATTTTTGCCTCCTTTATCAAAGATAAGGTGACCATATGTGCGTGGGTTTATCCCTGGGCTTTCTATCCTGTTCCATTGATCTATATTTCTGTTTTTGTGCCAGTACCATACTGTCCTGATTACTGTAGCTTTGTAGTATAGTCTGAAGTCAGGGAGCCTGATTCCTCCAGATCAGTTTTTCTTTCTCAAGATTGCTTTGGCTCTTCAGGGTCTTTTGTGTTTCCATACAAATTGTGAAATTTATTGTTCTAGTTCTGTGAAAATTGCCAGTGGTTGTTTGATAAGGATTGCCTTGAATCTGTAGATTGCTTTGGGTAGTATAGTCATTTTCACAATGTTGATTCTTCCAATCGAAGAACATGGTATATCACTCCATCTATTTGTATCATCTTTAATTTAATTCATCAGTGCCTTATAATTTTCTGCATACAGTTCTTTTGTCGCCTTAGGTAGGTTTATTCCTAGATATTTTATTCTTTTTGTTGCAATGGTAAATTATATGACCTTTATTATGTTGAGGAAAGCTCTCTCTATGCCTACTTTCTGGAGGGTTTTTATCATAAATTGGTGTTGAATTTTGTCGAAAGCTTTCTGTGCATCTATTGAGATGATCATATGGTTTTTCTCCTTCAATTTGTTAATATGGTGTATCACATTTATTGATTTGTGTATACTGAAAAATCCTTGCATTCCTGGGATAAATCCCACTTGATCATGGTATATGATCCTTTTAATGTGCTGTTGGATTCTGTTTGCTTGCATTTTGTTGAGGATTTTTGCATCTATGTTCCTCAGTGATATTGGCCTGTTTTTTTCTTTCTTTGTGACATCTTTGTATGGTTTTGGTATCAGAGTGATGGTAGCCTCGTAGAATGAGTTTGGGGGTGTTCCTCCCTCTGCTATATTTTGTAAGAGTTAGAGAAGGATAGGTGTTAACTCTTCTCTAACTGTTTGATAGATTTCGCCTGTGAAGCCATCTGGTCCTGGGCTTTTGTTTGTTGGAAGATTTTTAATCAAAGTTTCAATTTCAGTGCTTGTGATTGGTCTGTTCATCTTTTCTATTTCTTCCTGGTTCAGTCTCAGAAGGTAGTGCTTTTCTAAGAATGTGCCCATTTCTTCCAGGTTGTCCATTTTATTGGCATAAAGTTGCTTTTAGTAATCTCTCATGATCCTTTATATTTCTGCAGTGTCAGTTGTTACTTCTTTCTCATTTCTAATTCTATTGATTTAAGTTTTTTCCCTTTTTTTCTTGATACGTCTGGCTAGTGGTTTATCAATTTTGGTTTATCAATTTTGTTTACCTTCTCAAAGAACCAGCTTTTATTTTTATTCATCTTTGCTATCATTTCTTTCATTTCTTTTTCATTTATTTCTGATCTGATCTTTATGATTTCTTTCCTTCTGCTAACTTTGGGGTTTTTTTTTTTTTTTGTTCTTCTTTCTTCTTTCTCTAATTGCTTTAGGTGTAAGGTTAGGTTGTTTATTTGAGATGGTTCTTGTTTCTTAAGGTAGGCTTGTATAGCTATTAAATTCCCTCTTAGAAATGCTTTTGCTGCATCCCATAGGTTTGGGGTTGTTGTGTTTTCATTGTCATTTGTTTCTAGGTGTTCTTTGGTTTCCTTTTTGATTTCTTCAGTGATCTGATGAAATCATGTTTAGCCTCCATGTGTTTGTATTTCTTACATATTTTTTCCTGTAATTGATATTTAGTCTCATAGTGTTGTGGTCAGAAAAGATACTTGGTATGATTTCAATTTTCTTAAATTTACCAAGGATTGATTTGTGACCCAAGATATGATCTATCCTGGGAAATGTTCCATGAGCAATTGAAAAGAATGTGTATTCTGTTGTTTTTGGATGGAATGTCCTATAAATATCAATTAAGTCCATCTTGTTTAATGTATCATTTAAAGCTTGTGTTTCCTTATTTATTTTCATTTTGGATGATCTGTCCATTGGTGAAAGTGGGGTGTTAAAGTCCCCTACTATGATTGTGTTACGGTCACTTTTCCGTTTTATGGCTGTTAGCATTTGCCTTATGTATTGAGGTGCTCCTATGTTGGGTGCATAAATATTTACAATTGTTATATCTTCTTCATGGATCGAACCCTTGATCATTATATAGTGTCCTTCTTTGTCTCTTGTTATAGTTTTTACTTTCCCTAGGTCTGAAGTGGGTCTCTTGTAGACAGCATATATACGTGTCTTGTTTTTGTATCCATTCAGTCAGTCTATGTCTTTTGGTTGGTGCATTTAATCAATTTACAGAGAAATGTATTTTTAATGAAGTTGGAATATGGGTAACTGTAAGACAGTCAAACCAGTGGTGTGAACATTAAAAATCATACATTACTGGGTTCTGATTATGACTGCCTTTGACAAGACTAAGTAAATGCTGGTAAGTTCTCAAAAACAGATCAAACTTATTAGTGTGGTGAGACACTCATGCATTTTATTTATGTTCTGCTCATAGATTAATCTCAGTGGAATTGATATTTTTTAAGAATTGTTTCTTTGCCAAAATGTTCTTCCTTCAATGGCATTTTACTGTTAAATCTAGAATACTAATATTTTAAAGTGTAGAATTAACATACAGAAATAATTTTTCCTCCCTCCAACAATTTAGATGCCTCTAAAGAGGCCTGAGGTAATTTAGGATTACAGTCTTCTAAAGAGAAATAATCCTGTATCTGCTTGATGAAAACTGTACGTGGATAGTTTTCAAATTTCAGAAAAAATAATATATATGTCATCAATGTCAACAGACTCATAGTAGGTAAAGCCTCATAAACATGTTGGTTTTACTCAAAAAATGAATTTTTGAATCATTATGGTAGAAATTTGCTATTTTTTTTAATCTGAAGAACTCTTCCTTGTGCTTTTCAGAATATAGAATGTAAAGCAATTCAAGGCTACCCTGTTGAAGTTTTGGTGGGAGCTCTGTAGTCCATTCTACTAAGTCCAGTTCCCAAAAAGTTCTTAAACGTATACAATAAACCCCAAGGCTTTACAGAGCAGTATGAAGAGTTTAAAGACTTTTAAAACATTTGTACATGTAATAAGAAGTGTTAAAAAATTGTATGAAGAGATAGATTTGCTCTCATGCCAGGACACACACACACACACACACACACACACACACACACACACACACACACTCCTCAAGTCAGTTCAGTTGCACAAGTGTCCTTAAGTCCTGGCGGGGAAAGAAAGAGCAGAATGGTGACATGGTGACAGGAAAAAGGACAAATGCAACTGGAAGAAATCTTTCAAGAACCTTGACTTAACTATCATGCATAGTAATCCTTTCCAGCATTTGAGAAAAGATGGAATTATGTTTATGATTTACATTTCAAACTTGTAGACCAGCTTATCTTATACTTTTTATTCCTCTTTATAATCTCTTCCATCCATATGACTGGTAATATCACTTGTGAAAACGTCCCATATATGTTCTTCTCAATGGCTGATGCTTCTGATATAACTATTAAGAACTCTGAAGGGCCTGAGATTTTACTCTACTTACAAACTGAAAGTTAGCATGGTAGAGTTTCAGAGATATTAGCAGGAGACCTAAAACTTCAGGTCAGAAACAGAGAACAGTTTATTGCTCATGGAAATTAAAATAGCCAGAACATCAGCATTTGGCTTGATTTCTCAAGCCTTAATTGCCAACAGCTGATGTTAAGAGAAGTGACACCTGCCTACACAGTGGGTTATATTACACAGAACCCACATTTTAAAATACAAATCAGTAGGCATGCCTGTCCCTTGTTCCAGAGAGAGGTACTTTATCCCTCAAGGTTCTAAACAATCCTGCTTCTGCTTCGATGTGGGGGGAGCTGCTGGGGGACATGTTATCTCTGTTATCCAAGGCTGTTTGCTGTTCAGAGATCCTCAAAAAGATAGTTCAGAACAAAAGCAGTTGTGCCTCTTCTTATAAGACATTCAGCAACACAAGAGGCCCATGGACAATTGCTTCCCAGTGAAAATGTTACCATTAAAAAAAAAAAAAAAACTTCTGAAAATACTATTAGGGGAAGGCAAAATCACACACTCAGGGAGGACTTGCTGGGACGCTCAGGATCCACAGAGGACTGCCTTTCTCCACAAGGGTTCCAACCCTCACCCCTTTCTTTCAAACAATGGTAACACTAAATATATTGCTATAAACGTTTGTCACCAAAAGATTCATCTTCTGAATTATTTTAAAAGTAAGGCTTCATTGTATAACAGTTATCCTGATGTATACTGAATTCACAATGACAACTTAATCTCTATGCTTCACAATCCATTAATAGCCAGTGAAGTGAAATCCTATAGCAATAAGACATTGTAATCACTAACCCCAATATTAAGAAGCAAACATTTATTTTTTACATACCTGCCTTTGAGTTCCAAAGAGTCAATGCCTGTGTGCACAAAACACAATCAAACATTCTACATATATTACTAAATATATCCTTGCAAGTCCAGGCAAGAATAACAAAACTGAGCACTCAAGGCCACCAGTAGTATTTTTTTGCAGCAAATATTGGAGAACATCATAATGACTTCAGATAATTTTCTTTTATAATTTTGGGGAATTCTTTCTAACCATGACTTTTAAGGTTATGTAAAATACGTAAAATCTGCAAATATGTTTTTAAATGGAGTTCCTAATTGATTCTGGCTAACACTATGATCGCGTAATTGTTAGCCTTATAATTGATTCTTAATTGCTCATATGTGTGGTACCTTCATTGCTAGTCATTATAATGATAATACAATATTAATAAATTACATATTGTTACAGTTTAAATTCCTTGTAATACCATGACCTATGTCTCATTTTATTTTTCATAAAACACTTGTAGGATAGGTAAGGTTTTTGTCATGTGATTTTGGAAATGGTGAAGACTGGCATCAATCATTGTTTTGCCCATCACATTGGAAGTTAATTGAAGACCTGATGAATATGAATCTAACAGACCAAATCAGCTGATTCTATCCTTGCTAGCCCTGGCATTCAGATTGCTCTGCTATTTCCATTGGCCCTTGCCAACTGGATCCTAGGGAATGTGCTACTACTGAGGTGGCAGCACAGATCTCATTGACTGGGGAAATATGCAACAGTTAATGATCTGCTTAGGAGCTGGACATTTTTAAGATCATAAAAGTGAGTCTTTAGAATTAATGTAGATTATCATGTACCTGAAAGGACTTTCTACATTTTTATAAATATCCTTCCTCCAAATAGCTAGAGGCCATGAGCATAAAGAGTACTTAAGTTCTACAAAGCAAATGATCTAAGCCTCCAACATAAGACCTGTTATTTTTAATCTCGCAAAGATTACACAGATTTGTTTACTTCAGAGTCTTAATGGAAACATGGCTCATTTCAGAAATTTGATTAAGAACCTGATTCAATTCTAAACAAAATATTTAAGTCATATATTGTCTTCCTTGCTGGAGAAACAAAGAGGAATAATTGTGCTTCTGACCTCAAGATGCTTATATTATGGGGCAAGAATAGCAATTAACTGAAAAAACAAAAATTGCCTATTACATAGACCAATTCTATGTGTTGTATAAACTCACTTGTTTTGCCCAATTTTATTAGTGATAGAATTTCACCAAATTTTTTATCTCCTTATCTTAAAATAATTTTTCAAGGTTTAAAATTAATGGTATTTTATACCAAAAGTATATGCACTTTTTATACTGAAAGCATCAACTAGAAAATAGTAATGATCAAAAATTATATGTTGTCAGAGAAGCAAAAGTTGCTGTAACCAAGTTCACTCTACTTTAAAACTTCATAGAGCAGCAAGGCATTCTAAAGAAATTTAGTGATTGATAGCTTGACTTTAACTTTTGCTTGCCCTCACTTTGTTAGAACAACCTCAGCGTCCTGATCATAATATCATTATTTTCCCAGTTGACTCTCTGAACTTATGACTGAGTCAATCACAAGTGATTTAATCAATAGCAGCACTGATATTAACTTACAGTACAATATGCATTGTGGTGAAGTTGGGATGTAAGACATGTACTTTGCTTTGCAGAAGTAAGTCATTATAAGAAATTTATCCATTGATAAACAAAATATTTCAGCTTTCAGTATCACTAATAGTGGAGCATCTGTGCCAATTTATTAATTAATGAAATAGATTTTACTGTCTTCTGCCAAATAAGCATATACTTTCACTTCTGGAATAATTTCATTTATTTCAAAGCATCAAAAGTGGTGAAAACAAATAATTTGATTGGTATCATTATTTCTCCAGTGCCAGTGTTGATATTAGTAAAAGCTTTTTAAAACTGTAGTAAATTCTGATTACTATTTTTCTGTTACCACTAGTAGAGGTAATTATTCTCTGAATCTGACCTTTAGTTTATTGCAGTTTAAAATGTAGTTCTCAATGAAATTAAAAGATATCTATAACGTACTTTTTAAATTCAATACCACATAATCATTAAATCCTATCAAATAGAAAACTGAATATAAATCATTCATTTTACTGTATTTTATTACAACATTATACATTTCTAAAGAAGCCATTATATTGAAACAAAATCTAGCTTTAACTTTTCATATATGCTTTTATTGTCCATAAAATTTTTAATTAATTTTATTGCAGCTCCATTAACATAGTCCAAATTATTTTCTGGCTGTAAGTGTTCAAATAATTTTGACTGAAAAGTCAACTTATCTAAGCTTCTGTCAAAACTTGAACTAATCAAATCTCACATATCCATAAAAATAAAATAGAAAATTTATAGGGAAGTTTAAATGGTATCCAGAAGCGTTATGAACCAGAACTAATTGACATTAGTATTTTTGTAGCTGGGAATCAAGGGGCTTTTTACTTAAGAAGGTATTTTTGCCATATGATTCTCACTTCTTTTTCAAACTTCAAGCAAATCAAAAATTGAACGTATGTATTCTATAAACATTGATGAACATTAATGAAAAGGATTATTTACTTAATCTACTATTCCTAGGTTAGCACTCCATAAGAATCAGCACAGCTTCAAATTTGGCACATAAATGGACACATACAAATGGATGATAGTTCTAACCCACTGTAATGTAAATATTATTGTCAATCACACAATTGACTTTTTAGTGTACCCATAGTTCCTTATTGTAGAGGAATGATCCCTGAGCCAGGAATAAAAAGGTCTGAAGTTCCATCTGGGCTCTGTTATTTGCTGACTTAACATGATTGTGAGATGAATTCTTAATAGGACCTGGTACAAAATAAGAGCTCACAAAATATCGATTCAAAATGTGAAACTGACTAATGGAGACAAATATTGCAGAAAAAGGAATGATAATGTATTAATTTTCTGTGCTGCATAGCAAATTACCACAAATTTAGCAGCTTAAGATAGCACACATTTATTTTCTCACAGTTTCTGTAAGGTAGAAGTTGTGGCACAGCCTAGCTAGGTCTCACCAGGTTGAAATCCATATGTTGACTGAGGCTGTGATCTCATCAGAAGCTGCACTGGAGAAGAATCAATTTGCAGGGTCCCTCACTTGTGGGAAGAACTCATATTTGTGGCTGGCACGAAGGTCCTCATTTTCTTGTTGGCTGTTGACCAAGGGCTGTGCTCAGCTCACAGAGGTCACCCTGATCTCTCTTCCACATAGCCTTCTCCATATGCCCTCTCACAATGTGGAAGCTTACTTCTTCGGAACAAGCAACAGAGAGATTCCCACCTCAGAGACAGCCAAGTCTCTCTTTTAAAGTCTTTCACCTCATTAAATCAGGCCCACCTAGAATATTCTCCCTTTTGATTAATTCAAAATCAACTTACTTGAGACCTTAATTACATCTGCAAAATCCCTTCACATTTGCCATAGCCTATTTTCTAGAGGCAAGTCACATTCAAGGAGAGAAGATTATACAGGATTGTGCATGCCAGAAGGTGGAAATCACTGGGGTCCACTTTAAGGTTCATCTGCCGAAGATGGAATTGTGGTGATCAAATCCAGAAGATGTCCAGCTTATCATTGTTAACATATGAAAAGATGGAGAAGAACTCCAATGAGGTCACAGTGTCCTAAGACAGAATGTAATAAGTGCTGGAATGACAGTAAGTCAAAATAGTTAACAGAACACTGACAATAGACAATAGCAACAATGATGTTCCTTAGGGTTCTTTTAACCACTAGATAGTTGCTATACCTAGCCACCTATCACTTTTTGTTGGAAGTAAAATGGTGTGGAAGGGGAGATACAGGTTGTTCCAGGCAAATTTCCATTGGTAATCCTTGCTTGTACTTTTTCTGTAAATCTTGCTTTCCTAAGATGTTGAGCTCAGCTAAACAATAATGGATTTACCTTTCTTTTAGAAGTGACATTATTTTCTATATAAGAATCAATTCAGGACAAATAAAATGATTTATTTGCAACAACCCATCCCCAAACCTTAAGAGAAAAATAAAAGTGCTTTATTAAGGCCCACAGGGGGGAAATGTGCTTTTATAAATTAGATTTCCAACATTATTCAGTTTATTTTTAGAGCGCCAACATATTTTGGCTGTTTTCCCCTGCTACAATATAAATAACTGAACACATTGGAAAAGTAGCAAACGCTTCCAACTTTTTCAACCTGAAATTCTATCTCCTGCCATTTTTCCAGAATAGGAGGGCAACACCTTTGAATTAAGGGTAGCTTATCACTCATCTGCCAGAAGGACATCGTTACCCAGCAGTCAGCTGCTAACTTCTCCTTTCCAAAGTTTTGGGTTGTAGCGGGTCTGCAGTGTAAGAATAGGAAAGAAAATGTCCTAATTGTATAATTCCTTTTTTTTTCTATAAAAATCTTCCCTGGAATATAACATATAATATTATCAGGTAGTCAGGTGAAAATTCTTGTATAATTCTATTTGAATTATTAATTATAACAGTGAACAACTAGAAAATCATTATATTAAAAATTGTCTTTACTTAGCACCTGTTATATACTGAGCAATATTGTAAATTCTGAGAATTGAAGAGAGCACTCTACCCTGAATATCTAACAATCAAAGAATTGTTAGGCATAGTATGGTATATCTAAATTATTAAATATTAAACAATCACTACTCTGGTATTTCTAAAGAATCTTTAATGATATTTTTAAAAAACAATTTTAAATTAAAAAGATTAAAAATTAATATTAACATGGAAAAATTGTAACATGTTCACCCAATAGAATGTGATACAATAGTAGAAATGAATGACCTAAACTGACACATATCAAATTAGATTAATCTCAGAAATAATGTTAAGCATAAAAAACAAATTATAGAGGAATACTTACAGTATAATCATATAATACTATGTAGTAAAAGTGAAAGAAATATATGCAAACAATGAATACCAAATTCTGTCTAGTGTTTAACTATGTGAGAGAAAGAATAAAAGTGATTCCAGAGAGGAACAAAAAGGGCTTCAATCATTTAGGTAATGTTTTATTTCTTTTGCTTTATATGGGCACATCCGGTATAGCAATATTTTTTTGAAACCTATTTTTATTCACAATTATTTAAAAAAAAACACAGGAGTAAAACTACCAATAGAAAAAAAAAACAGCATATGATATATAATTCCATCTGTTGAGTAGTAGGGTTTTTATTTTTTTTTCATGTTTTCATTCTCATCTTTCTCTCTTTGTATTCAATAATCATGTATTCATTTTTTAATTAGAAGAAAAAATGTCACTCAAAGCAGTTTAAATGTGTCACTGCTCATGTACAGTGGTGAGGAGTGGGAATTTTAGTCTCTAGCGGGGCAGGGTTGTCATTTGGTCTAAACCAGAGCTTTCTCTTTTTATCAAACCAACAATTGCTGAATTTCAAATCATGTTTGTTTTTCATTTTCTGAGGCCAGTTGATGGGCTTTTCTAGCCATTTTTCCTAAATTATCATTTTGGGAAATATCCCTTTGGATCATGACAGAAGTTTGGCTGCTGCTGGTCCCTTTAACAGCAGCCTTCCTTGCAGAAATATCAGTGAGGTGATTTCCCCTAGCTTCTAGAGAGTCAAGTTTAGAATGTCACAGATTCTTTTTTTTTTTTAAACAAAGCATTTTTTTAAAAAATTTATTTATTTAATTCATTTTATTTTTGGCTGCTTTGGGTTTCCGCCGCTGTGCACGGGCCCTCTCTTGTTACAGCGAGCAGGGGGCCACTCTTCGCCGTGGTGCACACGTGGGCTTCTCATTGCAGTGTCTTCTCTTGCTGCACAGCACAGGCTCTAGGCATGCGGGCTTCAGTAGTCGTGGCTCACGCGGGCTCAGTAGTTGTGACTCACGGGTTCCAGAGCACAGGATCAGCAGTTGTGGCACACCGGCTCAGTTGCTCTGTGGCATGTGGGATCCCCCCAGACCAGGGCTCAAACCCGTGTCCCCTTCAGTGGCAGGCGGATTCCTAACCACTGTGCCACCAGGGAAGCCAGAATGCCACAGATTCTTAATAGCAGCTAAATCTATTATTGTGGATATTGCATCCAATAATTCCCAAACATAGGGACTACTTTTAATATTATTTTCACTGGAAATAAGGAAGCCGTGTTGCTTCCCCAACATTCCAAAATCCTAAGCTACTCTGAAAGCATATCTACTATCAGTATTAATATTGGCAGTTTTGTCCTTGGCTCAAGTACAAACACATATAAGACCATGGGATTAAGCTTGTTGGGTCAAAGTAGCCATAGGTAAAGATGCTGACTCAACAACATCAAAAGGACCTGTGATAACATACCCAGCACAATATTTGCCATTGTCGTCTTTTAAATAGGAACCGCCAGTGAACCATGAGAAAAAGTAAGCATTACTCAAAGGAATTTCCTGTAGATCATCACAAGGAGTCAGGTGGTGGTCTGTCAGGGCTAAGCAACTGTGAGGGAATGTAAAAAAGTTATGTGGGGAGCATTTAAAAAAGTACTTTATAGGTGAGGCAGCTGACAGAAATGTTGAGTGTGATGACAATTCAGGAGAGCTTCTACTACATGAGGTACAAAAATGGTTAAAGGGAATGCCACAGTGATTTTCCTGGTGGCCTTAACCAAAATGGCAGCAGCTGTGATGGCCTTAAGGCAAGGGTATCCGTAAGACACAGGGTCCTGTTGTTGGCTATAATACCCTATTGGTATGGTGGTCCTTGTGTTATTGGGTGAATATCACAAGGACATTTCCTTCCTTTTCAAATACAAAAACGAAAAGGAGAATCTGTTAATTGGAATGCCGAAGGGCAGATGGGTTCAGCAGCTTCTTCTTTTTAGGCCTTGAAGACTGTAATTTGGTTCTTCCCATAAAACTGGGTTTGGGTTTTTAATTGTTGAATAGAACATAGAGGTTTGACAATAAGAGAGAAATTTAGAATCCAACTTCAGCAGTAACCAACTAACCCCAAATAGCCTCAGAATTAGTACTTAGTTTTGGTTCTGAGAAACTCAGGACACCATGAAGTCTATCTGGATATAGGTGCAGTGCTTGTTCTTATACCAGATGCCCTAAGACCCAGACCCAGGCTTGGGAAAACTGCAGTTTTTCTTTGACAACCTTATGTTCCTTTAGGCCAAAATCTTTAGCAAGTGGATGTTCTCTTCCTGTGTACAGGCTTGAGAAGGGGAACACAGAAACAAACCATCCACATATTGCAACAAAGTAGAACTTTACCATAGAGAATATTATATCATCCAGATCAGCCTTCTGGATTTGCAAGAATTAAGAAGGACTGTCAGTAAAACCCTGAGGCATTACTGTTCAGGTGAATTGTTTTTCTTCCCAAGTGAAGGGAAAAAGATATTAGTTAGCTTCATCACCTAGAATACTAAAGAATGCACTGCATGAATCAATTACAGTAAAGAATTCACTTCTGGTAGGAATGGATGTTAGTGACATACAAGGGTTATGAACAACCGAGTGTCAAGAGATAACAATGTAGTTTACTGCTCAGAGGTCCTGAACAAACCTCCACTTTCAGCCCTGAAATTTTCTTACCGATAAAATGGGAGTGTTACAGGGGCTGCTAGTACAAGGGACAGTGAGGCTTTGGGCCTTGTAACCTTCTATTATGGGCTTTATGACTTGAAGGACTTCTTTACTTATAGGGTATTGATTAATTATTGGAAGAGGTTTTAAGAGGTCTATTTGATGGGAGGTGCTCTGTGAATGTTGCTAACATCGGTTGGAGATTTTGCCCGTAAGAAAGATGGTAGCTGATTTAATAGGGACAAATGATTTGTGTTTCCAGAATCAGTTCTAGTACTGTCAGAGACAGAACAGATATAAGATGTCAAAGAGTCATTTAATTCACCTGGTGGGTTACTTTGATAACTATTGTCAATTTCTAGACTTCTCATTTTTGGAAGAAAGAAATTTCAGCATGGTACTTCTGTAAGAAATCTCAGCCTAATAAATGGATAAGGGAGGAGGAACTAAGGGGACAAGGGTGTATACCTCTCATAGTCTAAACAAATGGGAATAGGTTCAGAGACAGGAACCTCTTGAGGTTTATTAGAGATCCCCACTATGTGAACTGTTTAAGTAATCTGAGGCAGAGGATGTTTTATAGTAGTGAGATTGAGAACACTGAGAGTGTGGCTCCCTCCAGTGTCAATTAGAACTGGAAGAGATTCAACCCCAACCTGGAGATATGTTCCTTCAAGCCGATTAAGAGGGAGGATTGGGAATAGCCCCTGTATATCCTCAGAGTCCTATCTGAGAAATGAGATGTTCAAAAGGCTGCATATAGAGCTGAAGATGTTTAAAGTGCTTACTTTAAGGACTTTAAGAGAGTAACTACCTCCTTTCCAATGTCCTGGATCTTTGCAATAATAGCAGAAGCTGGATGGGTTTTGGTTTTCTTTAGGAGCCTTCATTGTTTGGATTTGAAGATGAAGAATTTTGGCAGTCTTCCTTTAATGTGACCCATGTAGAGTGTAAAAGAGCTGGTTTGCCAGATTAACTAAATCTAGAGTGATCATAGTTTCCATTCCATTCTGTTTTTTAAAAATTATTATTGTTATTTTTTACTAGAAGGGAAAAGTCCCAGTATAGCCCATTAATAAACAAAGAGTTAAAAGCTACGCAGGTAGAATCAACATCTGAAGGAAGACCAGAATTTTCTTTAAAAGTAATCTAAAGTTGATTATAGTAACCATGAACAGGTTCATCAGATTTCTGTGTGCAAGTCTGAGATTTGTTCCAATCAACAAGCTTTGGAAAAGCCCTAGGAATTGCTGGTTGGAGTTGCCTAGTGATTGCCTAATCCAGATTATATAATAAGTTAGCTGGTCTTCTGGTTGTAAGTTCTAGAGACCATTCAGGATTTTCCCAATTAGAGGTTTTCATCCAGTTCTGGGCCTGGCTTTATGGACAAGCAAGTGAACTAGATATAGGTCAGAGAAACCAGGCTGATAAGTTTGAATGACTATATTAAATTCCTCAACAAATCTGTGAGGAACTTTGGTTACTTTGGGAACATCTGACTATGGCTTATAGTGAAGTATAAGAAGTTTAGCCTTTGGATCCTCAGAAGGCTTTATTTTAAAGGGACAGGTTCTGACAAGTTCAGAGGAGAAGGGAGTGGAGAGAATTTGGGGGAAAATGGAATTTTACTGAGATAATCATTACAGAGAATTGAGGGTATAGAGGAGGCAAAGGCAGCACAGACGGAAGGAGGAAGATGGCACTAGAGGTGAAGTCTAAGGCAAAGAAACCAAAGAAGAAAAGACTGAGGCTTTGAGATCCATTTTATCTTTCTTAAACGTTCATGTGTCTCAATTAATCTTGAAATCTTATTTAATGGAGAGGCAATTTTAGGCTCCTGATAATGATGAGAAGTCTCAAAACACCAACTGAAAGAAGAATTTCACTTTGAGCTATTATAGTCCAATTCTGTTTTAAGGAAATAAAGTTTGGGACTTCATAATTTCTTGATAATGGCCATTGAGGCCATTGTCATTCTGAATTGCCTTTAGACAGGTCAGTCTATTTAGTTTTACAAGTGCAGAAGAGGAGGGAATGTGGTTTTTAAGCATAAAATCATCTAGGAGTCCCTGTAGGGTGGGCTCCTCAAAATACTTAGATAACTGAGATCCCATTTTCATAGGTTTTTCTCTAGAGTAAAGAACAATTTTCAAACAGCTCAAACGGCTTACTGCACAAATGGCTCAATTCAACATCTTACAAGCCTGAATACCAGTCAATTCTAAGGAAACAACTTGCTCCCAGAAAAGCCAGGTCAAAACTTTTTCACACAGTTTCCAGAGAATAGCCCCTTGCAGAGGAATGAGCTGAAGTCTGAAGGCATTTTCAGCCAGCTTTAGGTGAAGCAGTCTGACTCAAAATCAAACCAAAATTCCAAAGGAGTACTTGTATACAGAACAAGGCCCTAACCAGAAAGACAAAACCTTAAAATAAATCCAAAATAAAACCTGGAGAGTTTCAAATGCAAAGAAGGAATGAACTTGAATCCAGAAGAAAGATACATGTTCAAACCCCAGGGTTGGCAAGAAAGCAGTGAGTGACAGTGAGCTTAATTTCAGGTACCACACCTGTTTGGTTCACCAGCCCTGTAACATTAGGGGGTCTTCTCTGGTCCCTGTACTGGTCACCAAAATGTTGAGCTGAAATAAATAGACTGTCAGATATTTCTCCAGCAAAGGTGGGTTTATTCAGGATCAGTAGAGATTTACAATTCAGGATCTGCAACACGGGCAAGTCATGTGCAAGTCCCTTACATATCAAGGAAAGGAAAACACTTTTATAGAGGGGAAAAGGAAGCTGGGAGCGCTATAGTAAACAGAATCCATCTCTTTTCACTTGCTGAGTTCTTGTCAGGAAAGAAGAGGAGTCTTTCTACTTCCTGTTGGTCTCTACTATCATCACAGGGCATGAGAGCTTTCCTTTCCAGTCTCCTGATTCTATTTAATTAAGGTTTCTGTTTATTAATTTTTTATAGGAGAAACCAATACCACCAACACCTTGATCTTGGACTTCTATCCTCCAGAACTGTGAGTAAATAAATTTCTGTTGTTTAAGCCACACAGTCGGTGTTATTTTGTTATGACAGCTAGCCATAATTATGAAAAAAGTGTGACAAAATATGTCAATGTATTACATAAAATAGCAGTAACAATAATTTAAAAAACAGCAAGAAACAGATTAAAAAGAGCTATGCATTTAAATGTTATTTCTAAATAGTGGAATTAATAATTTTGATTTTGTATCAGTTTTTCTGTGTTTCTAAAAATCACTAAATAATGCCTTAAAGTGAACTAAGTTAAATGACATATAAAAGGTTATAGTAGAAAAGTTAAACATAAAATGTTAAAAAATTAACCAAATCATAGAAAATTATTTTTTCCTGAGTTAAAAGGCCATAGAAATGTTGTATGGTTGTGTATTTTATAATATATAGCATACGCACATTCAAGATTGATAAAAGCTCTTTGCCATGGTATTAATCCTGACATAATGAATGTCAAGGGTGTTGCATAGTGCTGGTACCAGCACTGGAGGTTTCTCATTAACGTGTGTCAATGCACCACACAAACATCTCTTTGCCTGGGGAAAGTTTCTTAGGGAATGTTTGAAGTCTCAGTGGACATACATTACACTTGTTATTCAATCAGAGTTCTGTATATTAGAGTGAGATTTACTTTCTTAATACCTTCATTGTCTTTGTTAAGCTAAAATACACAGGAAATTTTTCACTTTAGGGAAAAGATTAATTAATTTAAGCCACAAAATTCAATTTAGCAAGGCAAAGGTCATTTGTAAACCATGTTCTGACCATCTGATTGAAAAACTTGAGTTAGGGACCAACTAATCAAGACTAATCAAGAGAGAGGTTTTGTTTTTTTTTCTTTAGAATAATAAATAGTTTGATGAGGTATGCCATATATTATTTTCTTTTCTCATTTTACTACAGGTTTTCAAAGATGCTTACTTACACTTTTATTTATTCACTACATTAATGGGTATGACACTATATTTCTTGTGAATATTTATACTTCATTCTAATTTTTAAAACCAAGCCAAAATCCATTTACAAATAAAGCAAAAGATGTTCCAAAATTGTTACCACGTAAAAATGTCTTGTAAGCTCATATATAACAAGAATAATTTAATTTCCTTTCATTTTCTTTATCTCTCCCTCCTGCTAGTATCACAATATTCAAAACATTTGTGTGCCAAATTTTCCCCAGAACACCTGGTCAATCCCTTACTGCCAGATGGACCTGATGATGCAGAACAAAGCAGGCAATAGTTGTAATAAATATGTCTGTGGAGGATATTGTTGGTAACATTATTGGTTGAGTCTGCCTTGACTGAAAATTGTAGCAATCCATAGTCTCCATTTATCTGTCTACAACTAACAAATTATTCAGAGGTGTCAGAAGGCAAGGTGATATAATGAAAGAGCACTGATCTTTAAGTTGGTAGATTGCATGATCTGTGCTGTTTATTCTACCTCTTTGGGTCTCACTTTTCTACCTCTAAAATGAGTGAATTAAAAATAGAGAGAATTGAGTAAGATGTTTTTGTATTTTATTCAGTTTTATGGTTGAGTCACAATGTGAACACAACATTTTGGCATCAGAAAACTAAGACTTTTAAAAGTACATATAAAGTAAAAAAAATACTTTTCTACATCCTCTGGATTTTCAAAAAATTTTGAAAAATACTCCTATTTTAACAAATTTATGTTATTTTAATAAAATTTGGTGAATAGCTACTGATGGACTGAAAAAAATTTATTACTGTTGAACATTAACCATATTACTATGTGCCAGACACCATGGCATGAGCTGAGACCCTATTAAGCACTACTAACTGGGGCTGATAAATGTAGTGTTAAGAAAATAGCAGAAGGGCACCTGTGCAATGAATGAGAGCAGCAGAAATGTAGATGGTTGGATATGGAAGTAGAAGTCTCCTGACACATGTAAGTTGAGAAGGTTCTCACTTGTCAAGAGGGAGAGGAGTAGCATGGGAATTTAATGGAAGTATATTTCAAATGTCAACAAGTAGATGTATACAGGAATTAAATTACAAGAACTTTTATCAAATAACCAAAAAATTAATAACACAAAGGGTAAAGTTACAAAGAGACAAAAAATTAAGTACACAGAGGCACAAACAAATTTCAAGAGTAAAGTTAACACTTTATCAATGGATATTAATGGATTTCCAGTTTCAGCTCCAATATCTAAAGTGTTTAGAAGTCATCACTCCCCTCATGATAATAAGAAATGGTTGTACAAATTAAAAATCAATGATGTTTCTTGGACCTGTCAGAGAACTGATGTTATAAGACAAACTGCTACCATGAAATCTGGAGAGCCAAGCACATACAGAGAGTTAGTGCTAATATATGCTTATCAGGAGAACTCACTGGAGCCAAAAACTGATGGAAACACTTACATGTTAATGTTAACAAATTGCTGGAAGCTGAGTGTGGTCTAGTTTGAGAAGTACAAACAATTGGGGGCTGCAGTCTTGGGAAGAGGGTGTATTTTATGCACTTTCTCTCTAGGCACCCACAGTAAAGCTCTGAGAAAGATCTAGGGTTTTATCATGGGGAAGGAAAGAGAAATAGTTCTGAAATACATCCAGTTACTTCTCCATAACAAAGTCCTACTCTACAGGGAAAACACTTAACCAGAGCCTATCCCCACTTCTAGGGCCCTCTAGATTTCCTGTCTCATCTAAGGGGAGAAGAAAAGCTAATAAACACTTGTGAAAGTCACAACACAGGGAAATAGACCCATTAAAAGAATGAGATGCAATCATAATATTATAGAATGCTTCCTCTGCCCTACAACTTATCCCCATATGAACAGGGATCCAGTGGATTGCAGTTGAAATAGCTGCAAGACACTACCTCTGAGAGAAGTTCTTAGGGAAGCCCCAAATTAACAGGGGAAATGAAAATAAAGTCACCAGAGGAATTTGAAATCTATGACACCTACAACTACATTAAAGATATCCCAGCTCCTAGCCAAACTAACATAAAACTACACATTAAGGCCTCCTTACCTCAGTTCCTGTTACCCAATATATCCTGTTACCCAATATCTCCTGTTACCCAATACATCATGTCCAGCTTTCAACAAAATATTATTAGACATACTAAAGGCAAGAAGAAAAACCAGCCTGAAAAGAAAAAGCAAGCTGCAGAACCAAAACAGATATGACACACACTTTGAAATTATCAGGCAGGGAATTTAAAATAATTATAATTAATAAGTGAAGGGCTCTAATGACAAAGTAGACAACATGGAAGGACAGATGAGTAATGCAAGCAGAGAGAGGAAAACTCTAAATAACAATCAAAAGCATGGTAAAAATCAAAATAAACTAACAGAAATAAAGAATGCCTTTGATAGTTTTATCATTAGATGGGACATGGTCAAGGAGGGAATCAGTGAGCCTGAAGATAGCTAAATAGAAACTTCCCATACTGAAATGAAAAGAGAAAAAGAAAGAAGTGAAAATATCAGAATGGAACATCCAAGAACTGTTGGGGATTTCTAAAAGGTATAACATGTGCATATTTGGAAAACCAGAAGGAGAAAAAATGGAGTAGAAGTATTTGAAATTTATAATGGCCAAGAATTTTCCAAAATTAATGACAGACACCAAACCACAGATCTAGGAAGCTCAGAGAACACCAATCAGGATAAATACCAGTAAATTTATACCTAGGCATATCATATTTAAACTGCAGTAAATGAAAGACAGAAAAAATCTTGAGAAAAGCCAGATGGGGAAAGTCTTACCAATAGGGTAACAAGGATAAGAATTAGAATAAAATTCTTAACAGAAACCATGTAGTCAAGAAGGGAGTGGAATGGAAACTAAAATCCTATATCAAATACAATAATCCTTCAAAAGTGAAGGAGAAAAAAAGACTGTCACAAACAAAAACCAAGGGAATTCTCTAGGGAGCAGATCTGCCCTGCAAGAAATGTTAAAATAAGTTTTTCAAATGGAAGAAAAATGGTGTAGTCAGAAAATTGGATCTATGTAAACAAACAAAGGGAACTGGGGAAGGAATATATAAATGTAAACTATAGTTTTTAAAATTTTCTAATTCTTAATTGATTAAAAGATAACTATATGTTTAATGTACTAAAAGTAATGATATGTTTGATTATTACAACATATGGATAGGTGAAATAATTACAACAATAACACAGGGGACAGCAAGGAAAAATTTGGCATACTTTATTATAAGCTACTTACACAACATGTAAATCATTATAGTGTTATTTCAAGATGGACTTAGGTGAGTTAAAAATGTATATTGTAAGCTCCAGGGAAACCACTATTAGTTTTGAAGAAGTTTAATTGATATGCTAAGTATTGAAAGAAAATACCAGATTTTTAAATGGGTTATTTTTCTATTTATTGTTGAGTTGTAAGTGCCATGAAATTGACTCCTGTGCTTATTTCTAAGTTATTTTTAATTTTGTTATTATACTTAAGTTTATTTCCATTTCAAATTATTTTTTCTCTGTTGTGTGACATAAGAGCCCATTGTTCTGAATATGGATATCAAGATGTCTAAACAGCAAGATGAAAAAAAACCCAAAACACCAAACTATAATTAACCCATTGTATTGTCTTTGTTCTCTTGTCAAAATCAATTGACCATAGTGTAGGGGTTTATTTCTAGATTCTAAACTATGTTCCATTGAGCTTTATGTGTACTTCTATGATTATGTAAATATGAAAGTGTCTTGATTAGTGTGGTTTTTATTGTAATATTTATAATAGAGAAGTATGTTCCCTCCAACTTTGTTCTTTCTCAAGACTATTTTGTCTGTTCTGGGTCTCTTTTCATTTCCATATGAAATTTAGACTCAGCTTGTCAGTTTCTGCCTAAAGACAGCAAGGATTTTGACAAAAATCTCTTGAATCTGTAGATCAAATAAAGTAGTTTTGCCATCCTAACAATAGAAAGTCTTCCAAATCATTAATATAGGATTGTTCTCCTTTTATTTACATCTTCTGTAAATTCCTTCAACAATGTTATAAAATTTTCAATGTACAATCCTGCAGTTGTTTGATAAATTTATTTCTATATATTTTATTATTTTTGATGCTATTGAAAATAGAATATTTTTTAGTTTTATTTGTAATTTTTATTATTTGTTTACAAAAATGCAATTGATTTTTGTATATGGATCTTTTATCCTGAAACTTTGCTGAAATACTTTGTTAGTCATTCTAGTACATTTAGTGGATTCCTTTCAATTTTGTATGTACAAGATCATGTCATCTGCAAATAAAGATAGCTTTACTTCTTTTCTACTTTGGATGCTTTTTATTTCTTTTTCTCATCTAAGATAAGGATAGGATAGTGTCTCTAGGACAATGTTGAGTAGAAGTGGTTAGAGCAGATATATGTGTATTGTTCCATATGTTAGGGGGAAAGCCTTCAGTCTTTCACCATTAAGAATGTTATTAGCTGTGAATTTTTCATAGATTTCCTCATTAGGTTTAAGGAGTTCCATTCTATTTCTATTTTGTTGAGTGTTTTTATGACAAAAGGGTGTTGGATTTTCTCAAATAATTTTTTGTTGAGATCATCATGTGTTTCTTTGTCATTGATTCCATCTGTGGTGTATCACATTGACTGATTTTCAGACGGTAAACTCATCTTGCATTCCTGAGATAAATTCCACTTGGGCAAGGTGTATAATACTTTTTATATGTTGCCAGTTTAATCTTGTTAGTATTTTATCAAGGATATTTGCACTGAAATTCATAACGGGTATTTTCTGTAATTCTCTCTTCATGTAATTTCTTTGGTTTTGGTATCAGGGTAACAATGGCATTATACAGTGAGTTGGGAAGTGTTCCTTACTCATTTTTTTGGAAAGCTTTGTAAAACATTGATTTTTTTTTATTTATATCTTTTATAGAATTAAGTAGTGAAAACATCTAACACTGGGACATTTTTTTGTGTGTGTAGAAAGTTTTTAAATTACTGATTCAATCTCTCTGTTATAGGTCTATTCAGATTTCCTATTTCTTTTTTAAGCCAGTCTTCATAGTTTATGTCTTTCTAGGAATTCATCAATTTTATGTAGACTATTTAATTTGACATATATTTGTTCACAGTCTTCCATTATAGTTATTTTTCCTTCAGAAAGATAGATAATGATGTTTTCTCTTTCATTTCTGATTTTTAGTAATACGAATCTTCCCTCTTTTGTTTTTCTCTGGCTAGTTAAAGGTTTATCAAGTTGTTTCCTTTGAAAGAAACAACTTCCAGTTTTGTTGATTTTCTCTGTTGTTTCACTATACTCAACTATATTTCCACTTTAATATCTATTATTTCCTCCCTTCTGTTTGATTTTGGTTCAATTTGTTCTCCTTTTTTCTACGTATTTTTATAGTAGAAGTTTAGATTATTTATTTCGTTTATTTTCTTTTTTAATATAGGCATTTGTATCTATAAATTTTCTTAAATTTTGCTATTTTTTCCATTTACCTCAAAGTATCTTCTAAGGGCTTCCCTGGTGGCACAGTGGTTGCGCGTCCGCCTGCTGATGCAGGGGAACCGGGTTCGCGCCCCGGTCCGGGAGGATCCCACATGCCGCGGAGCGGCTGGGCCCGTGAGCCATGGCCGCTGGGCCTGCGCATCCGGAGCCTGTGC
>NC_041214.2:136497579-136565797 GCF_002837175.3 Physeter macrocephalus | reverse complement strand
GGGAGGCCCGCATACCAAAAAAAAAAAAAAAAAAAAAAAAGTATCTTCTAAAGTACCTTGTAATCTCTTCTTTGATCCATTAGCTATTTAGAAATGTGTAATTTAATATCCATACATTTAGGAGTCTTACATTTCCTCTGTCACTGATTTCTAATTTAATTCCACTGTTGTCTGAAAATGTATTTTGTATAATTTTAACCCTTTTAAGTTGATTCATACTTGTTTCACAACCTAGAACATGGTCTATCATAGAGAACATTCCATAGTACATGACAAGAATATTCATTCTGCTCTTTTTGGGTGAGGTGTTATCTATGTGCCTGTTAGGTCAAGTTGGTTCAGTACATTTCAAGTCTTTTATTTCCTTGTTGATCTGCAGCCTAATTTTTTTTTAAATTAATTATTCAAAGTGAAAATTAAAATTTTCAACTACTATTTTTGAGTTGTCACTTTCTCCCTTCAACTTAGTTTTTGCTCCATGTATTTTTGGCACTCTATTGTAATGTGAATATATATTTATAATTGTTATGTATATCTGATAGATTGATCCTTTTATTAAAATATCCTTTTTTTTGTCTCTAGTAATAGTGTTTGTCCTGAAGTCCATTTTGTCTGACATTAGTACGCCAGCTTTCTTTGGGCTACTGTAATTTGAACCTATCTGTGCCTTCAATCCTAAATGTGTCTCCTGTAAGAAGTCATAGTTGGACATTTTAAAAAATCCATTACTTCAATGTCCACCTTTTGTTTAGAGTGTTAAATCCATTTACATTAATGTAATTACTGAAAAGATAGTATTTGTGTCTGCCATTTTGGAATTTGTTTTCTGAATGTCATGTCTTTTTGTTCCATTTTCTTGCATTCATGTCTTCTTTTTGGGTTAAATAAATATTTTCTAGCATACCATTTTAATTTTCTTTTTTTACTATATTATTTTAAAATCATATTTGGTAATTTCTCCAGAGATTACAATTAACATCTTAATTTAAACAATCTGGTTTGGATTAATACCAACTTGATTTCAACATTATACAAAAAGTTTGCTCCGGTTGTATTCTATTCCTCTTTCCTTCTTTCTTTCTCTCAAAATCATGAAAATTACATCTTTATATATTATAAGCCCATCAACACAGTTCTATAATTATTGTTTTATGCTGTTGTTTTTCAATTAGGTAAGGGAAGAAAGGTGTAAAAAATACATATATACTGTATTTTATATTTATGTAGGTAATTTCCTTTACCTATGATCTTGTGTGTGTGTGTGTGTGTGAGTAATTGTGTTACTGTATAGTGTCATTTCTTTTTACCCAGAATGATTCCCTTCAGTATTTCTTGTTACACAAGTCTTCAATTTATCTTTCTTATTGTCTGCAGATATCTTCATTTCCTTTTCATTTTTAAAGGATTGTTTTTCTGGACATAGAAATCTTGGTTGACATTCTTTTCCTTACAGGACTTTGAATATGTCATTCCATTGGCAACTCGTCTCCCTGGTTTTTTTTTAGAAGTCAGTTGTTAATCTTCTTAGTGATACCTTAAATGCAATGAATCATTTATTTGTTTTTGTTTTAAAAATTCTCTATCTTGAGATTGGTTAAAGATGGCAGAGTAGAAGGACATGCACTCACTCCCTCTTGCGAGAGCACTGGAATCACAACTAACTGCTGAGCAATCATCGACAGGAAGACACTGGAACTCACCAAAAAAGATATGCCACACCAAAAGACAAAGGAGAAACTGCAATGAGGTGGTAGGAGGGGTGCAATCACAATAAAATCAAATCCCATAACTGCTGGGTGGGTGACTCACAAACTGGAAACACTTATACCACAGAAGTCCACCCACTGAAGTGAAGGTTCTGAGCCCCACATCAGGCTTCCAAATATGGGGATCCAGCAATGGTGGGAGGAATTCCCAGAGAATCAGACTTTGAAGGCTAGTGGGATTTGATTGCAGGACTTTGACAGGACTGGGGGAAACAGAGACTCCACTCTTAGAGGGCACACATAAAGTAGTGTGTACATCAGGACCCAGGGGGAGGGAGCAGTGACCCCATAGAAGACTGAACCAGACCTACCTGTTAGTGTTGGTGGGTCTCCTGCAGAGGTGGGGGGTGGCTGTGTCTCACCACGGGGACAGGACACTGGCAGCAGAAGTTCTGGGAAGTAGTCCTTGTCATAAGCCCTCCCAGAGTCCACCATTAGCCCCACCAAAGAGCCTGAAGATTCCACTGCTGTGTTGCCTCAGGCCAAACAACCAACAGGGTGGGAACTCAGCCCCACCCATCAGCAGACAAGCAGATTAAAGTTTTACTGAGCTATGCCTACCAGACCAACACCCAGCTCTACCCACCACTAGTCCCTCCCATCAGGAAGCTTGCACAAGCCTCTTAGATAGCCTCATCCACCAGAGGGCAGACAGCAGAAACAAGAAGAACTACAATCCTGAAGCTTATGGAATTAAAACCACATTCAGAGAAAGATAGACAAAATGAAAAGGCAGAAGACAATGTACCAGATGAAGGAACAAGAAAAAACCCCAGAACAACAACTAAATGAAATGGAGATAGGCAACGTTCCAGAAAAAGAATTCAGAGTAATGAGAGTGAAGATGATCCAGGACCTTGAAAAAAGAATGGAGGCAAAGTTGGAGAAGATGCAAGAAATGTTTAACAAAGATCCAGAAGAATTAAAGAAAAAAAAAAACAGAGCTGAAAAATACAATAACTGAAATGAAAAATACACTAGAAGGAATCAATAACACAATAACTGAAGCAGAAGAATGCATAAGTGACCTGGAAGACAGAATGGTGGAATTTACTGTTGCGGAACAGAATAAAGAAAAAAGAATGAAAAGAAATGAAGACAGCCCATGAGACCTCTGGGACAACATTAAACACAACAACATTCGCATTATAGGGGTCCCAGAAGGAGAAGAGAGAGAGAAAGGACCTGAGAAAATATTTGAAGAGATTATAGTCAAAAACTTCCCTAGTATGGGAAAGGAAATAGTCACCCAAGTCAGGTAGTGCAGAGAGTCCCAGGCAGGATAAACCCAAGGAGAGACATGCTGAGAGACATAGTAATCAAACTGACAAAATTTAAAGACAAAGAAAAATTATTAAAAACAACAAGGGAAAAATGACAAATAACATACAAGGGAACTCCCATAAGGTTAACAGCTGATTTCTCAGCAGTAACTCTACAAGCCAGAAGGGAGTGGCATGATATATTTAAAGTGATGAAAGGGAAGAACCTATCCCAAGATTACTCTACCCAACAAGGCTCTCATTCAGATTCCATGGAGAAATCAAAAGCTTTACAGACAAGCAAAAGCTAAGAGAATTCAGCACCACCAAACCAGCTCTACAACAAATGCAAACAGAATTTCTCTGAGTGGGACACACGAGAAGAAAAGGACCTACAAAAACAAACCAAAAATAATTAATAATATGGTAATAGGAACATGCGTATCGATATTACCTTAAATGTGAATGGATTAAATGCTCCAACCAAAAGACACAGGCTCGCTGAATGGATACAAAAACAAGACCCATATATATGCTGCCTATCAGGCCTAGGGACACAGAGTGAAAGTGAGGGGATGGAAAAAATATTCCATACAAATGGGAATTTTAAAAAAGCTGGAGAAACAATACTCATATCAGATAAAGTATACTGTAAAATAAAGGATGTTACAAGAGACAAAGGACACTATGTAATGATCAAGGGATCAATCCAAGAAGATATAACAATTATAAATATATAAGCACCCAACATAGGAGCACCTCAATACATAAGGCAACTGCTAACAGCTATAATAGAGGAAATTGACAGTAACATAAAAATAGTGGGGGACTTTAACACCTCACTTACACCAATGGAAAGATCATGCAGACAGAAAGTTAATAAGGAAACAGAAGCTTTAAATGACACAATAGACCAGATAGATTTAATTGATATTTATTGGATATTCCATCTGAAAACAGCATATTATAGTTTCTTCTCAAGTGCACATGGAACAGTCTCCAGGATAGATCACATCTTGGGTCACAAATCAAGCCCTGGTAAATTTAAGAAAATTGAAATCATATCAAGCAACTCTTCTGACCACAATGTTATGAGATTAGAAATCAATTACAGGGAAAAAACATAAAAAGAACAAACACATGGAGGCTAAATAATACATTACTGAATAACCAAGAGATCACTGACAAATCAAACAGGAAATGTAAAATACCTAGAGAAAAAAGACAATGAAAACGCAATGATCCAAAACCTATGGGATGCAGCAAAAGCAGTTCTAAGAGGGAAGTTTATAGCAATGCAAGCCTACCTCAAGAAACAAGAGAAATCTCAAATAAACAATCTAACGTTACACCTCAAGGAACTAGAGAAAGAAAAACAAACAAAACCCAAAGTTAGTAGAAGGAAAGAAATCATAAAGATCAGAGCAGAAATAAATGAAATAGAAACAAAGAAAACAATAGCAAAGATAAATAAAACTGAAATTTGGTTCTTTGAGAAGATAAACAAAACTGATAAACCTTTAGCCAGCCTCATCAAGAAAAAGAGGGAGAGGACTCAAATCAATAAAATTAGAAATGAAAAAGGAGAAGTTACAATGGACACTGCAGAAGTACAAAGCATCATAAGAGACTACTATAAGCAACTCTATGACAATAAAATGAAATGGATAACCTAGATGAAATGGACAAATTCTTAGAAAGGTATAACCTTACAAGACTGAATCTAGAATCAATAGAATTTATGAACAGACCAATCACAAGTAATGAAATTGAAACTGTGATTAAAAATCTTCCAACAAACAAAAGTCCAGGGTCAGATGGCTTCACAGGTGAATTCTATCAAACATTTAGAGAAGAGCTAATGCCCATCGTTCTCAAACTCTTCCAAAATATTGCAGAGGAAGGAACACTCCCAAACTCATTCTACGAGTTTGATAGATACCAAAACCAGACGCCATGACTCTCATGCCAAAACCAGACAAAGATACTACAAAAAAGAAAATTACAAACCAATATCACTGATGAATATAGATTCAAAAATCCTCAACAAAATACTAGCAAACAGAATCCAACAACACATTAAAAAGATCATACACCATGATCAAGTAGTATTTATCCCAGGGATGCAAGGATTCTTCAAAATATGCAAATCAATCAATGTGATACACCATATTAACAAATTGAAGAATAAAAACCATATGATCATCTCAATAGATGCAGCAAAAATTTTTGACAAAATTCCACACCTATTTATGTTAAAAACTCTCCAGAAAGGGGGCATAGAGGGAACCTACCCCAACATAAAAAAGGCCATATATGACAAACCTACAGCAAACATCATTCTCAGTAGTGAAAAATTGTAAGCACTTCCTCTAAGATCAGGAACAAGACAAGGATGTACACTCTCACCACAATTATTCAACATAGTTCTGGAAGTCCTAGCCATGGCAATCAAAGAAGAAAAAGAAATAAAAGGAATACAAATTGGAAAAGAAGAAGTAAAACTATCATGGTTTGCAGATGACATGATACTCTACATAGAAAATCCTAAAGATGTCACCAGAAAACTACTAGAGCTAATCAATGAATTTGGTAAAGTTGTAGGTACAAAATTAATGCACAGAAATCTCTTGCATTCCTATACAATAACAATGAAAGATCAGAAAGAGAAATAAAGGAAGTAATCCCATTCACCATTGCAACAAAAAGAATAAAATACCTAGGAATAAACCTACCTTAGGAGACAAAAGACTTGTACTCAGAAAACTATAAGACACTGATGAAAGAAATCAAAGATGACACAAACCGATGGAGAGATGCACCATGTTCTTGGATTGGAGAAATCAATATTGTGAAAATTACTATACTACCCAAAGCAATCTACAGATTCAATGCAATCCCTATCAAATTACCAATGGCATTTTTTACAGAACTAGAACAAAAAATCTTAAAGTTTGTATGGAGACACAAAAGACCCTTGAGTAGCCAAAGCTTGAGGGAAGAAAATGGAGCTCGAAGTATCAGACTCCCTGACTTCAGACTTTACCACAAAGCTGCAGTAATCAAGACAATATGGTACTGGCACAAAACCAGAAATATTGATCAATGGAACAAGATAGAAAGCCCAGAGATAAACCCACACACCTATGGTGAACTAATCTATGACAAAGGAGGAAAGATATACAATGGAGAAAAGACAGTCCCTTCAATAAGTGGTGATGGGAAAACTGCAGAGCTACATGTAAAAGAATGAAATTGGAACACTCCCTAACACCATACACAAAAATAAACTCCAAATGGATTAAAGACCTAAATGTAAGACCAGACACTATAAAACTCTGAGAGGAAAGCATAGTTGAGTAGCCAAAGCTTGAGGGAAGAAAATGGAGCTCGAAGTATCAGACTCCCTGACTTCAGACTTTACCACAAAGCTGCAGTAATCAAGACAATATGGTACTGGCACAAAACCAGAAATATTGATCAATGGAACAAGATAGAAAGCCCAGAGATAAACCCACACACCTATGGTGAACTAATCTATGACAAAGGAGGAAAGATATACAATGGAGAAAAGACAGTCCCTTCAATAAGTGGTGATGGGAAAACTGCAGAGCTACATGTAAAAGAATGAAATTGGAACACTCCCTAACACCATACACAAAAATAAACTCCAAATGGATTAAAGACCTAAATGTAAGACCAGACACTATAAAACTCTGAGAGGAAAGCATAGGAAGAACACTCTTTGACATAAATCACAGCCAGAACTTTTTTGACCCACCTCCTAGAGTAATGGAAATAAAAACAAAAATAAACAAATGGGACCTAATGAAACTTAAAGGCTTTTGCACAACAAAGGAAAATATAAACAAGACGAAAAGACAACCCTCAGAATGGGAGAAAATATTTGCAAATGAATCAATGGACAAAGGATTAATCTCCAAAATATATAAACTGCTCATGCAGCTCAATAAAAAAAAACAAGCAACCAAATCCAAAAATGGGCAGAAGACCTAAATAGACATTTCTCCAAAGAAGATATATGGATAGCCAAGAGGCACATGAAAAGCTGGTCAACATCGTTAATTATTAGAGAAGTGCAAATCAAAACTATAATGAGGTATCACCTCACACCAGTTAGAATGGGCATCATCAGAAAATCTACAAACAACAAATGCTGGAGAGGGTGTGGAGGAAAGGGAACCCTCTTGCACTGTTTGTGGGAATGTAAATTGATACAGCTACTATGGAGAACAGTATGGAGGTTCCTTAAAATATTAAAAATAGAATTACCATATGACCCAGCAATCCCACTACTGGGCATATACCCTGAGAAAACCAAAATTCAAAAAGACACATGCAACCCATTGTTCATTGCAGCACTCTTTACAATAGCCAGGTCATGGAAGCAACCTAAATGTCCATTGACAGACAAATGGTTAAAGAAGATGTGGTATATATATGCAATGGAGTATTACTCAGCCATAAAAAGGAGCAAAACTGGGTCATTTGTAGAGATGTGGATGGACTTAGAGACTGTCATCCAGAGTTAAGTAAGTTAGAAAAAGAAAAACAAATATCGTATATTAACGCATATATGTGGAATCTAGAAAAATGGTACAGATGAACTGGTTTGCACAGCAGAAATAGAGACACAGATGTAGAGAACAAACGTGGGGAAAGGGGGGAAAACAGAGGCAGGGTGGTGGTGGTGGGATGAATTGAGAGATTGGGATTGACATATATACACTAATATGTATAAAATAGATAACTAATAAGAATGTGCTGTATAAAAAAATAAATAAAATAAAATTCAAAAAAAAATTCTCTATCTTGACTTTTGATAGTTTGACTATGATGCATGTATATTGTGCATCTCCTTGAGTTTATCCTATTTTCAGTTTGCTAAACATTTTTCTTTCAAATTCGGAATGCTCTTTTCTATTATTTTTTCAAATATTCTTTCTGCATCCTTCTCTCTCCTCTTGAGAGTCTTATACATATGCTGCTATGTTTAGCATTGTTTCACAAGTCTCTGAGGCTCTTTTTAGTTTTCTTTATTCTTTTTTCTTTCTGTTCCTCAGACTGTATAATATCAGTTGACCTATAATCAAATTTCCTCTTCTTTTCCCGTCAGCTAAAATCTGCTGTTCAGAATCTTTTTTGATCTTTAAAAAATTTTCATTCGTTGTACTTTTTCAACTCCAGAATTTTTATTTGGTTCTAGCTCTTTTTTGAAAAAAATTATTTTCTTTCTTTTTTTTGATATTTTGTTTTTGGTGAAACATCTCTTTTATACTTTTATGCTTTTGATGTGATATCCTTTAGTTTTTGAACATATTTACAATAGCTTTTTTAAAGTTGGTGTCTATTAAGTTCAATGTCGGGGCTTCCTTGGGGACATTTTTTTTTTTTTTTTTTGTGGTATGCAGGCCTTCCTCTGTTGTGGCTTCTCCCGTTGCGGAGCACAGGCTCCGGACGCGCAGACCCAGCGGCCATGGCTCACGGGCCCAGCCGCTCCGCAGCATGTGGGATCCTCCCGGACCGGGGCGCGAACCCGGTTCCACTGCATCAGCAGGCGGACGCGCAACCACTGCGCCACCAGGGAAGCCCCGGGGACATTTTTTTTTACTTCTATTTTTTTGTTTGTTTTGTATTGAAAGACAATAATATCCTGTTTCTTTGGTGTCATAATGCTTTATTGAAAACTAGACATTTAAAATAATATAATGTGGCAACTCTTGTACTAAAATCAGTCCTCCTCTCCACCCCAAGCCAGTGTTTGTTTCTACTGTTTTTTGTTTTTGTTGCTGCTATTTTTGTATTTAGTGACTTCCCTGGAAAATTCTGTAAATTCTGTGTTCTTTGTCATGTGAAGCCATAGTAGCCTCTATTTTCTTAGCTTAGCCAAAGAATTCTTTAAAAGCTCTGAATCAATAAGTGTCTCACACTTTACTGAGGAGCTCTGTATTTAGTTGAGTCATGCTGGAAGTTCACAGCCCTGGCTTAGACTCACCTTTCTGCTTTTCTGGAGCTTTAATATTGGCCAGAGGTGAAAAATTAGGGGTTTATTTGAACATTTCTGGGCATTCCAAAAGCATTGTACATGCATATGTCTTTCTAGATCACCAAGAATGTATCCTTATTTCTAAGCCCCTCATTTTCATCTCATTATTCTGATGTTCCTCTAAGTTTATTGTCCAGATTTTTGATAGCCCTGATTGGTATCACTGCCTCAGGCATCTATTATGGTAAAACAATTGCTTCATATATATACTTTTTTTTCATTTGACAAGTGCCCCAAGGAAAAGGCTGTTTATTCTGAGCAAACTTAAACTTAGGTCAAATAAAGACAAGCCCTGAGAATGGAGCTTTTCGGGGAGCTGTCAGACAGGTCAAATAGTGACAGTTCTCTGGGAACTGGACTTTTTGTTGAGCTCCATACTCATTCTGTTCCCTCCATTGGCTGATATATTGTGGGTTTTCATACATATGATAATATTGATATTGGATTTCATGGCTACAAAAGAGTTGAGGAGAATAAGATTTGAATTGAGTGAGTTAAAATGCCACAAAAATCACTGTTCTTACAGAGATTTAGAATTTTTTCTTGAATAAACATGAATGGCTTTGATTTATTTCAAGTGCTCTGAAAAGGACAAATTTTAAAAGTTTTACCATTGTTCTTATCGCTTCCATGGAGGAGTGGATTTTTGGATGTTCTTTCTGGGCCATCCTGGAAGTTCTACAGTACAATAAAATGTTAATAACCATTGTGAGAGATTGGTTCAGAGACTGTCTTATCTACCTGAGTCTGGTATTGAACATAATATGTTTTTGAATCCTATAGAAACTAAACATTTTTTTTTTCCCATCTGAGCTCTAAAATGGGTTTTCTAAAGAGTTATCTCTATGATCTCCTTTTCGGAACTCTATTGACTAAAGTCTAGTTATCTTTTGAAGTAAAATATCTAATTCTCTTCAGACACTAATCTTTAAGTTGGTAGTGTGTCTTCTACTCTCCTTCACTTACTTCAGTAAGAATTAACTATATTGAGCTGAAGCCAATGTCTTCAAAATAATTTTTCATATTGAAATTATCTCATAAGTAAGTGGAAATTTAAAAATACCCAAGTCATGGTCAAATAAAAAATAACCATGGGGCTTCCCTGGTGGCGCAGTGGTTGCGCGTCTGCCTGCTGATGCAGGGGAACCGGGTTTGCGCCCCGGTCTGGGAGGATCCCACATGCCGCGGAGCGGCTGGTCCCGTGAGCCATGGCCGCTGAGCCTGCGCGTGCGGAGCCTGTGCTCCGCAACGGGAGAGGCCACAGCAGAGGGAGGCCCGCATACCACAAAAAAAATAAAATAAAAATAACCATGCATTGAGTTTTACGATCTTGACTTTTGAATTGTAAACACATTGGGAGGAGAGAGCTTGTCCCTCTCATTTAGGTCTTCCTAGTGGTACTCTACAGGACCAACTTTCTAAACAATTTTCAGTCTCTGTTTAATCAATTATTCTATTTACTTCATTCTTCATTTGCTGTTTAGAGAGATGAATATCTTTTGTTCTCAAGGATAGAACTACGTACTCACTGTTTTGCATTGCTAATATCTTTCCAAACTTGTTGATAAAATATAATGCACAAGTATACATATTCACTGATGATTTAATTTTGCAGAGTAAATAATCCACTTTTTTCCTTATTATACAATTACTCAGGGACAATATTTTCAACACTAAGAGAAAATTGAACGCAAAATTGCCCACAAATCTCAAACTCTATTATAAAATGTCAAAATTTCAAAGGGTACTATTTGCTTCCAATTGTCTGATCATTGTAGTTAAGTAAAACATGTTCCTATAAAGAGGTGAGGGACCAATATGTTTGTTTGCAAAGCGGTTAGAATAAATAAATAGAAGTATGACAGCCTTAAACTAAACATTAATAGTGTTCATCTATTTTTTTCTAAATCAAATCCTTGATCTTTCAAATAGCCCAAAACTGAAAGAAACTTAGAAATATAAGCACTCTTTGTGCAATACTGATATTATATACAACTTAAAATTACAAAGACTAAAAGTCTGCTTAGTTTCCTAAGTCATTATAATCAAATCTTATATCAATAATCAAATACTTGATATATAAACTTTGCAACTTCATTATACTTTTTGACTCATAAAAAATCTGTATGAACTGTGTTAAATTGATTAATGAAACAAACAAACAAAAATTTAACTAAGAATGCATTGTCATTGAATGGAAGAAACTGAACTAAAACACTTACTCTAATTTTAAAAACCAGTGTGGTTTAGATTTTTTTAATTTAAATTTAAATCATATGAAGGCTTTTTATTTAAATTTAACTCATAATCATATGAGTTACCATTATTTGAAATTTTAGGTAAAATTTGAATAAGAAATTAAAATTTATGAGGCTTATTTATTCCATTCCATATATCTAAAGGTAATAAATGCATTAGAAAAATTAAGAAAATAATTTTTTTTTAAATCAAATCTTTTCCAATGAAATCAAAATATTTTCAATGAAAGTTTTTAGTTTTATTTTTACTGATTCTTCTGTTGTGTACCTTAAATGTTAAAAACTGATACTGGTTATGAGCTTATGTGGAAAGCAGCTCAAATTAAATTTAATAAGCTAAATGACAAAGGGCTGTTTTTCCTAAACTGAGAAGCTGTTGTCATAAAAATGCAGCATTTTTATTAGTGTCATCAAGATTGTATCAACAAAGCTTTGAATAACAGGCCTTGCATTAGAATGCATTATTATTTTTAAATGTATCATCTGCACAAAATTGTGTAATATATTGTTTTGAATATTGGTGAAAAAATACATGTAATTTCAGTTAATTTAGCTATCAACATTGTTTAAGTTCCCTAATTTGTTCAAAACAATGCTAGATTTTTGAGAGGTACAAAAAAACAAAAAGCTCAATTCCTACTTATTTTAAAAGAGTTTTAATGCCAGTTTGAAAGATGTCATATAAACAGATGCCTGTAGGAAAAGGTAAAGCAAGGGAAGTTTAGATGTTTAAGGTCTGAGTATCTTGAGAACTCAGTAAAGGAGGAAATGCCAGTCAGCTAGCAAATTTGTCTCACCCTGATGCTGTGCTGAAGAGAACAGGAGGCTTTAGTTCCTCATCAACCATGAAAATTTAGCTACCTATAACCAAAGCACAATGTCCTGGGACCTCTTCTTTTATGGGTTATTTAAAGTGCAACTCCAGCTCATGTTCAAAGTCAGGAGAGAACAATAATATTAATATAGTTACCTTATGTGTGGCTCCTGTTTTGCCTCAGGTAGTAGAACAATGATATACTGTACTTTACTATTCCACCACTTCCCCTTACAATTAGTATATTCCATTAGCTGTAGCTAGCTTTTGAAAATAACTTATTATCTTTGTAAAAAAGTTGAAAGAAGTAAAATGGAAAAATATTTGCCAAATAGAGAAAGCATGGACTGTTGAATTAATCAAACCTATTGAATCCCGATTCTAAAAATGTCAATCTGGTAACACTGAGTTATTTCATTCAACTTCAATTTTATTATGTCTTGAATGGAAATAATGCCTTTTGTGATTATCATTGATGGCTGTTTGTATTAAATGAGAAAAGAATAAATTGTCTAAGTAGTATTTGACACTTAGTAAGTGCTTAATTCATTTTCTTCTTATTTTTAATTCTCAGCCAACATCATTTTTCACCTTTAGATTCTTTTACTCTTTTTAGAACAGTGTGTAAAAGCTCACAACATTATTGTACTGCAGTTTCTTTTCCCCTAGGTCAACATTACTGAGATTTCTGTCCTCATCTCCTCCCTGTCTAGAGAATTTTATTATTCAATTGTTTTGGTTAAAAGGTATATATGCGCATGTTATAAGTATATTTTATACTAACAAAACAAATAAAACTTTATTAGTAATTAACATTTAAAACACAGCTTTTTAATGAAGTTATATTTCATGACTAGAGTTTTCAATTAATGATTCCTAATTACTATTGACATTATTATTTAGCTATTCCTATCACTATTCTATATTCCTTTCACTCTTCTACTAGGCATTTTACTTGTTAGCAATTCATACTTTAATTATACTTTTAAATATCTATCAAATCCATTTCTTTTACTAGAACCAATCATTTTAGTGAAAAACTTTGGCTAAATTAAAGATTCTTTCTGTTTTGTTTATTCATATATAGCCATAATGTTGATATTATTAATTTATACAATAGCATGACATCTTTATTTGAAATATTAACAATTGTACTTATAATATGTCATGAAGTAATTAAAATTTTAATGATCTTTATTATTGTTTTCAATTTTTGAATTTACTTTAGCAATTACACTTAATAGGATTCATTTTATTTCTAGTTTTTATTAATTGTTTTTTCTGTTTATTACTTAGTATCACTAATTTTAATTAAATTTAATTAAACACTTCCTTATTTGTAGCTTAAAGAAAATTAGGTAAAGTAGCAATGTTTAGAAAATGTACTTTTCTTACAAAAAGGCAAAATATTAAGTTTCTAAATGTGTAATCATTTGATTTAGATAGGCTTTGAAATCAATATAATTTCATGTTTCAGTTGTATTTCAAAACCTTTAGAAACTGTCTAGTAAGTTCGGTGTTGACATATTAGAGTTTAGAATTTATTGCTTCAATTATTCCTTGTAAATAGTTATTTTTAAAATGACTTATTTTGTGATTTAAAAACAATATAGCATTGTTCTCTGATTGAAAAATTAAATTGGCACTTGTCACCATAGAAACAAAGTTGAAAACAAAAAATTACTAAAGAAATCCAAGAGCTTTGCAAGGAATTTGACAGATTGATTGTTAATTTAAAGAAACCAACTAAAATTGTGAATTTCTAAGAATTAGTGTTTTTTTATCTAAATTTACTATATATGCTATTACTGTAAACCCATGAAATTTTTATTATTTTTTAATATTCAAGGTTTTTTTCCTGTTCCTTTCTTAATTAAAAAACTTCAGTTAGATGATAATAATACAAATCTAGTACAAAAGCTTATTAGCTAACTGTTGCATAATGTTATCTCATTAAACAATCTTGTGACACAACCATAATTATTTCAGTTTTATTCATGACAAACCTGAGGCTCAGAGAAGCTAAGTAACATATCCAGGGTAATTCAGCTACAAAATAGACAAGAATTTGAACTTGAGTCTATCTGTTTTTTTGCTAATTGAGTCTCATTGGAAGGAGGCTCTGAGATGGATATTAATTAGCAAATAAATTAGGATATAAGAAGTTTATCAGTTTATCAGATGAATGAATGAATAAAATGAGGTATATCCTTACAGTGGAATATTCTTCAGCAATAAAAATGAATGAAGTACTGATACATGGTGCAGCATAGAAGAAACTTGAAACGTTATGCTGAAAGAAGACAATCATTAAAAACCCAAATATTGTATATTTCTATTTATATGAAATTTCAAGAATAAGCAAAGCTATAAAGACAGAAAATGTATTAGTGTTTACCAAGGACTGAAGGCACTGGGGGAAAATGTTGAATGACTACATTTGGAAACAGAATTTCTTTTCTGAATGATGAAAATGTTCTAATATTGACTGGTGATGGTTGCACAATTCTGTAAATATACTAAAATCAATGAGTTCTATATTTTAAATGGATTTTTTAAAAAAGAAGTTTCTCAGAGAATGCTTCCTTATGGGTTAAAAAGAAGTAATATTAGGCCAAGGTATAACTCGGGATGTGATGCAACCTCAGAATATGCCAAACTGGAATAGCCCTTCAGAGTTGTTCCAAGATGAGGCAAGGAAGATAAAACTTTACACAACTACATCAAACAATCTTTGAATGCAGGCTGCCCTTGGTTAAGGGGCTTGGTCATTGCCAAGGTAGCTCTCTAAGGCCAAGGAAATTTCCCAAAAGACTGCCAGCTAAGGCTTATCAGCCAGACATATGACAGCAACTAGAGAAATAAATCCTTTAGTCTTGAAAGGATATATGTTTGTCCAGCACATCACAAAATCCACTACTCCATACCCCGAAATCATACGTTCTGTGATGTCACCCTGTCAGCTAGACTATCACTTTGATCACACATGGCTGCTGTAGTTGTTGAAACAACATGGTTTTCTTTCTGTAGAAGAGTTATCCTTTCTGTACTGGTAATCTAAAGCCCAGCCCATATCACTGAGTTAATGTGAAAAATAAAGGAGATGGTTTAAAGTTTGGCAGCATAAAATCTTTGTTTTGAATTTCAAATCTATAGGACTTCCTACAGATGCATTTATTCATTTAAAAACATGTAAGTAATGCTTTTGACTTTCAAATTCTTTTGCTTTTGAAATTACAATTTTAATTTTATTACATATTAAATTTTATAGTGTGGCAGAGATGAACTTGTTCTTCTTCAACAAAATTTTATGTCTTCTGACATCACAGGTTATATTTCCCAGATTCTCCTACAGTTGGACTGGCCACATGACCAAGTCAAGGGACGATGCACCTGTCTGATATATGCTACTTCTAGACATGTCCCATGGAAAAAAGGCACACACATTATTTTCCCATGTTCTTTCTCCTTGGAAGCATTGCATTGAGGATGGTGGAGCTACAAGATGAAAGGAATTTGGATTTTTAAGCCACCACTTGTGGGAGAGCGGTTCTCAAGTCAAGACGAGCTAATTTGGACTTTTATGAATAGGAAATAAATTCATTTTTGGGAGACACTAAAATTTTATCTCAGTCTACTAGTGCTATCTTGATTAATACAGGTGAAATTTGCAATTTTATTTTATGCCTGCAGAGTGTTTTTAACTTTCTGTTTTCCTTCTTAAATATACTTAAATTTCTGTAATGTGACCATATTTAACTTATACCTTATATTTACTACTGTTCTCTTAAGAAAAACAGCACTAAAAACTTATACTGATTTTACCTTTTAAAAATTATTTTGTTTTATTCAGTTTTATTTATGATGATCAAATATTTTTAAATTATATTCCTTTTGTTTACTTGTTAATTACATATATTCTATTAATATATTGATTAATCTAAGCAATTTTCAGTTTTGTAATGAATCATAATTGATGAATGCTTCTTTGAAAGTTAATGTACAAGTGGGATAATAATTAATTCCATTGTGTTTTTCTTCTTTTTTTACTTTAAAATGATTTTTTTGCGATCAGCTAACTTCCCTCAAAATATCACAAAATGCTAAGATCCTTACTTCAATATCCTGTATCCATTCAGGGTCTTCTGAGTACAATAAACAGGATTTCAGATCCTGCCCCCTCCCATTTCACTATCTCCCCACTCCAGGGAAGATATGAGCTGTTTCCAATACAACTCATAATAAGTTGTGCAGGTTGTTTGGCAAGATTGAAGATACATTTGTAGTTAGGGGGGTAACATTTAAGATGGTCCTTGAAAATGAAAACATACCATACCAAGTAGATAAAGAAGTTGGAGCATATGTGTAGCAGGGAGAGTAGCATGGGATAAGGACACTCCAGTCTGTGGTATCCATCTGTCCAAAAGCATAGAGTTGACATATTGTATGACATGTTCAGAGAACCAAGAATAGTACAAGGTGGCTGGGGTAGAGAGAGTATGGTAGTGTTTGATGGACGAGACAATTTGTGAATGATTTTCTCTTTCAAGCTTTAGAATTTGGATGTTAGATATCAATTTAAATAGTTGTTTCAATATTTTCCTTCTCTATCTTTTTCATTTCTAAGAGAATTGACACCATCATATGTGTATTATTGGATATGGTAGATGAATTGGGGCTAGTGTGAAAGAGATTCCATTAATTCAGATAAGAGATGAGGAAGATTTGAATGAGGAGAGAGATAAACCAACATACTTTGAAAGTTTACCTTCAAAATGTTTCACATGATGACCTTTCCTTTTGCTCACTCTTTCTTTTTTTATAGTACTGCTTTTTCACAGTCGTCACTTAAGGAATATTTATATATTTCTTAAAAAAACATATTGGAGGCACTGTCCAGGTCTATTCAGTCCCCCTTTTGTTTAAGATGACCATATAATTTGTTGTGCTTTCACTATTTTCAGGGATATTGGGGAAGCTATTTATAATTGAACTGGGACAATAGTATAATTATAAATAAAAACAAAAACCCTGCAGGGAATATAGGATAAGAAGAGGATGAAAATTTAAAAAATGAATACATATAAGAATAGGAGGAAAGAAAGCAAACAGGATATATATTAAAATGCAAAGTTCAATGACTTCCAAAATTCTATTACCAAAGAATTTCCCCTCTGAGTTTTATGAATTTTTAAACTGAAAACAAGTACAATGAAATCCATTGTAATTTTTCTCTTCTGTTCTTACATCTTCATTCTCTCCTTTCTGTCTTCCAAATTTACACTTTTCTTGTCTTTTTCTTTTTTGTCTTTCCTGATTTGTTACAATGCTTAAGGGTAGTATACGTGCTCAATTTTAAGGCTATTTTCATTTCTTATTCCTCTTACAGTTAACTCTTCTATTGAGAAATAAATTCTAATGTCCGTCTTGATTCTTAACAGTGCTGCATCTGTGTATGTGTGACTTGTGGTGAGTTGTCTCAGTTATTTTTGGAAAGATCACAAATTATACATAAAGAAGATGTTCATATGTATGCTAATTTATACATAGCATTAATTATATGAGCCGATATAAATGTTGAAGTTTCGAGGTTTACACTGCTACATTTTCTCAATTTGAAAATATTCTGGAGTTACCACAACTTTGACTCTTACCTTTTTTTTTTTTCCACTTTGAGCTAATCTCAGAGTACTAAAAAAAACCTCACCAATTCAAAGTCATAACGTATAGAATATGCAAAAATATGCCATAGAAACTTTTCTTAAGTCAATACTAACATGACCAGAATATTTAACTAACATGTTAAATTATTGGTGTTCTAGAAGGTTTATATTTAAGCACTAAATGGATGGCCACAAATTTGGTACTAGATTAAGATATGAAATGGGTGATTTATTCCAATCACTGGGAATATTTGAATATTAAAGACCTTATTTAGAAACAGCATACATCCATTATTTGTATAAGTGAGTAGGATGAAGTACAAGGTCACATCTCTTTGATAACCTAAATAGAACAATAACATTCAGGTTTGACTTTCTGAGGTGAATTCTGCTAGCTCGGTACAAACTGACACATGGTGAGGATAGCCAAAATATAAACAAATACAGTATGAGGTCTAGGGAAGAGAGGTGTCAGAAAGAACCATTTAACAGAAAATTCTAGTGGTGTTTAGTTACTTTAGAATACATTGACACTTCCCTTACACAGCTATTCTTTTTAATTATAATAAATAATCATAAAGATTTTTATTTTCAAATAGGCAAATGGCCACTGGGCTTAGAACCCGTGTAATCACATTTATTTATTTATTTATTTCCAAAAGCTTAAATCTAGTCTTTATGAAATTTCTATTGGAGATAAATATAATAAATTCTAGAATTATAGAAGAATGAAATATGTCAACATGGCAATTACTCATAATAGATAATACTCCAGTTTATATAATAAAATGAATCTGGAAATTCATATTTAATGTTAATACAGCTATTTCAGTTTACATACAAATTATGAACTCTTTCTATTTAACATGAATTTTTGTGTGCTATTTTCCTCCTTACAGCAAAAATAATATATTGCTCATATTTCATCTTTACTTAAATTGTTACCACTTCACTTTTGGTTTTATGGAATTGTTTGAGGATAAATCATTTTAGACTTCATGGCAACATGAATTCGTTGGGTCTTATGATATTTTTATATTCAGGCTTCAAGAGAGCCTATAGAAATCCAACACTTCACTAGGAAGGCCACATGCAAATCCTAGCAATATGTCCAGGTATGGTGGTGAAATAACCTTTCTTTGCATTCTATTTTGATACCTGTTACATTTACTTCACAATGTGGTACCTATTTAAGAACATTCCAACTGTAATCTCCATGATTGATTGAATGTCCTCAGCTCTGGGATAAAGAAGCCAATATACTAGGGATATATATCTATATATCTGTATATATCTTTATTTATCTATCTTTATATTTAAGCACAAAATGAAATGGATGGCCATTTTGTGCTTATATATAAAGCCATATATATATTATTATATATATATATAAAGATCTTAAATAGTATGTCATTTTTCAGTAGTATTCTGGAATTTTATAAAAGTCTTATGAAAATGGGGTGGTCAGATTGCTAATAAATTGTATAAAAGGTCAAAGAAAAGATAAATTAAAGGGGGAATATGTATTGTAGCATACAGACTGGTGGCAACAAAATGTGGGATTCCATGATCAGCATTAGTGTCCAATTTCCTGTTACAACAGGGAAGATGACAGAAGTTATTTATATGATTATATGATATTTTCACATTTTAAAGATCTTGAAAAAATTATCCCATAATTGCACTTCATCTTGAAAGAAAAAGAAACTATGTTATTACTTGGTTAAGAGTAACTGAAATTCAAAAAGACACATGCATCCCAATATTCATAGCAGCTTATCTACGATTGCCAATATATGAAAGCAACCTAAGTGTTCATCAACAGATGAATGGATAAAGAAGATGTGTCATATACATACAATGGAATACTACTCAGCCATAAAAAGGAAAGAAACTTTGCCAACATGAATGGACTTGGAGGGCATTATGCTAAGTGAAATAAGTCAGACAGAGAAAGACAAATACTCTATGAGATCACTTATATGTGGAATCTAAAAGATACAGCAAACTAGTGAATATAACAATAAAAGAAGCAGACTCACAAATATAGAGAACAAACTAGTGGTTACCAGTGGAAAGGTGGGGAGGGGGAATGCAGGGGTGGAAGAGTGGGAGTCACAAACTATTGGGTGTAAGATAGGCTCAAGGATGTATTTACAACATGGAGAATATAGCCAATATTTTGCAATAACTGTAAATGGAAAGAAACTTTTAAAAATTGTATAAAAAATAAGCTTCACATTCCGTTTGAGGTTAATAAAAGAATAAACTGAAAATGTGATTAAGCTGTGTGAGATATGTTTAAAATAGGAATACAATAAATGCTTAGGAAAATTTGGGAGAATACTAACAATCCATAGTGTGTATCAGAAGTGCAGTATGTACAATCTTAGATGTCAAAAGGCTACAAAATTTTATTTGTTTGTTTTCACTGCCTCCACCTCCTAAACAATGTATGCAACCAGTAGGCCATTTACTTTTTAAAAATTTTGTATATCAAAATACAATCTTAGTGATTAATTAAAAAATATTTTATTCTTTTCTGCATAGCTTGAGTATTATGGCTGAAGTTCAGTATTAAGGGACTTCTCTTGTATAACTGGTCGAAATATTAAGAATTAGAACTTTATTATCTTGAAGCTTATTTCAGAGGGAGTTTAGAAAGAGATTCACAAATCATTTTCTTAGTTTCAACCAAATCTTGAAGGTTTGGATTTAATTGAAAATGTTAAAGTTTCATTTCAGGCTTCAGAGATCAAATCTTCTGAGAAAAGGGCAATTTATAGACAATTATGTTCTTTGGAATGTAATATGAAATCATCCTTATTTTCAAATTAAGGACTTCCATATTAAGATCACCTCTAGATTAGTGGCTGGTAAATAATACATTGCTGACATGAATACCTGTGGGTACCTTTAAAGTAGCTATAAGTTATTCAGTTCCCTACCTCATGCTGGCTCTCTAATGAAGAATGAGGCTTTGCCTAAATTTAAAGGGACTCAATGTTCTGACTCTTTTGAAATTGATCCAACTCTAGAGGCATTTCTCTCTATGGCACAGTTGTGGTGATACGGTAAGTCTTAGACTCATAGTCAGAAGGCTGACATTCCAGGCTGGTTCTGCTAATTTACAGGCTGTTTTATCTTGCACATCTTTTTAAACCATATGTGTCTCATCACCTCTAAATCTTACAAGACAATATTTCTACTACCTGTTCTTTAATGGGCCCTGTACATTTTTAGTCCTCTTTATCTTCAGAGGGTAATCTTAAGGATAAATTGGAATTACCTATGTCATAATAGTGGGTAAGTATATAGTGCTATACAATAATGTTTAAAAATGGATTTTTTTCTGATTTATACAGAAACTATAAAATTCAGGGATGGTCAATGATTGTAGACTAATTCAACTGTGTGATGGATGGCTAATTTTATGTGTCAACTTGGCTGAGCCATGGTGCCCATATATGCAGTCAAACCACTATTCTGGATGTTTCTGTGAGAGTGTTTTGGGATGAGATTAACATATAAGTTGTTGAACTTTGAGTAAAGCAAATTGCCCTCCATCGTATGGGTGCTTCTCACCCAAATAGTTGAAGACCTGAATAGAACAAAAGACTGACCTCCCCTGAGCAGTCAGTTCTGCAGCAGAAGACCTTTGGACTTGAACTTTAGCTTCTGCTCTTCCCTAGTCTCCAGCCTGCTGGCCCAACCTGCAAATTTTAAACTTGCCAGCCTCCATGATTTTATGAGCAATTCCTTAAATTAAATCTCTTTCTATATATATAGAGAGAGAGAGAGAGAGGCACATCCCATTTATTCTCTTTCTCTGGAGAACACTGACTAATGTACACCAGAAAAATTATACATTAAAAGTGGTAGAAATTGCCTTTATATTATTAATATTGAAGTTTATTATTTAAAAACAATATCACCTTTCACAACTTAGGTTTTGTATTGACTTAGTCTTTATTTGATTATTTATGGCTCATGGTAGATGATATTCATTTTCTCAGATAAGCAGCATTCTTAGGGTATGGCTCTTAATAAAAATAGGTCCCAAACTCCCATCCTAAGACAAAGTTCCTCCTCTTCTCTCAAGTTTTAACAAGATCAGTCACTCAAAGCAGCATTTTCTCTCCTCTTCTGAATACCTTGGAATATTCCTTATACAGAAGAGTGGTTTGTCTACTCCTTTACCAAGTTTCTTTCATGAGACTAAGACATCGTTTTAGTCCTTGGGGAGTCATTCCTCCCATTCTCAACTAACTTTTATGTTCCCTTATTTTCTCATCTCTTTACAACATTGAATATTCCATCCCTTGGAGGCTCTCAATATAAATTTCCCTCCAGCCCTTTCTCCTCTGCTTCTTGGAACCCTTGTGCCATTGTAAATAAAAATTCCCAATCACTCTCTACCTTTTCCACAAAGCTTTGCCACCTGCCTGTTTTGACTAAAATTTGGTTCTCCCCTGAGAACACATTCTCCTGTGGCCCTCCACTTTGGAATTACTCCCATTACGTTTCTTTTTCTGAATCTCTGTTAAATGTACATGCTCTTGTGAGTTTCAGACAATCTGGCTGTAAGACCCTTTGCCTTCTTTAATCCAGGTTGTACCCTTCATTCCATGACATCTTTCAGATAGGAATCAGAAACACTTTCTGTCATTACTCCAAATGCCTGTGATAATTTAAGGACAGTTTAACATCCCATTTTGACAAGTCTATAACAAAACCATTCTCAAAATCATAGACTACTTGAATTGCAATGCCCGTCATACCTTGCATCTGGAAGAGCTTAAATTTAGAAAATTTAAACTCTTGTATTCCATACATTGCCATCCTTCTAGTTTTTTCATGATTTCACTCATATTGCACTTACTCATTAACATCATAACGCCTTCAATCTTTTATCCCTTCCTCAAATTATCAGGTTTATCTAGGCTTCTCTGAATCAATGCTTCAATGCATTTTTCTTTGATACTAGCCCTGGAGGTTAAGCACTATTGGAGGAAAGTATACAGTTACACAGACTTGTGGAAAAATAAAATATGTGGACTTAAACTATAGTCAGAATCTTAGGACCACCAAGATTTCTTTTGGTTTATTTTTCAAATATATCAACCTCTGATTCCCATCAAGACTATCTTCCAATCATTACCATTCTCTTCAATACTTTGGTCATTACCTGACCTCATACCTAGAGAAAATGAAGCCCTAGATGATATCTATCACAATAAAAAAAAAATTCAATTCCAGTTAAATACATATTTCCTGTCCCTTAGCCTTAGAAGATAAAATTTACTTCATGTCTAAAGCTAATTTATATCTTCAATACACCCGTTTGATCTTACTCTGTATTAAAGTATGTTCAAGTTTCTATCCTTAAGAAGAAAACAAAAAACAAAACAAAACAAAACTTAAATTGTGCCTTTACCCCCAAAGTCCTCTCAATACTGTTCTTTTATTATTCTCATCCAGCTTTTTACAATCTATGTCTACATTTCTTTATCTCAATTCTTCACTTTCTGTGGATACTCCAAACCCTCCATCACTTTACTAACAATGTTGTTAAAGGCACCAATGTTCACTCACTGTGAATCTAGGCTACATTTTCAACTCATTATCCTAGACCTTTTTATGCACCTGAAACTATTCCTTTCATCCTTTTTCTTTAGTTAAACAAATTTATTTAAAGGCAATATCTTAGCAAAAAGTAATCTGCCTGTAAGCCTCAGTTTTTATTACACTTTACAAGTTATTACAGGAAAACTGTAATTGTGATAATTGTTAAATATAATATTAGGGAAGGACATAGTTTACTATGGGAGTCAGTAAGGACACCTGGAGAAATTTGCATTTAATCTGTGACATGAAGAATGAGAGAGCATCACTTGAAATGCTCTTCTTTCTTTATTCACCTGAGGCCACACGTTCCACATTTAAATTCTCTGACACTCTCTTTTGACCTCCTGGGAGACTATATTATTCCTCTTCCCATCTACTAATTGCTGGTGTCCCTCAAGTTTCAGTCCGTTCCTCATCATTCTGTACATATTTTCTGACTTTCATCTTCTTACAGTTTTACTCATCACTAATCATAGTAACCCTTTACCTTGGACTGGCTATTCTCCCTCCTGGCCAACTGTCCAACTTCCTTTCAATCAAGGTCAAGATCGACAACCCCTCTAGGCTAAATTAGTTACAAATATTCAATTTTCCCACAAAACCTTATGTATATGACATGTCTATTTCTTTGTTTCTTCGTAATTATCCATTTATTAAACTATTTTGCCTCTCAACTATGAGTTCCTTGAAGAAAAAAAAATGTGCTTTATCTAATTTGTAGCTTTAAATTTTTAAATGATATCCAAATAGTGGGTACTATATAATTTTTTCTTAAATAAATGAATTAATATATGGATGAGCAAGGATCTTTTTACTAGACACATTGCAATTAATTTACAGGCCTGCTTACATGAATAATGTGTTTTAACTTCAACACACAAGGTAACAAGGGCAGGGGAGTATATGCTTGGACATGCTCTGTGGATGTAGTAAGGACTGATACTAGCCACCAAAGAAAATGTAGGTAATGCCCTAGCAGTGAAGTGTGTCAAGAAACAGGAGAAGAGCAGTTGATGATATGCTCTTCACCATCACTCTGCTATTATTTAAATCATAAAATTGGATCACATTAGCAACATGTTGTAATGCTTAAACTTTGTCAATTCCTTTTCATTTTCCTGCCTTCTTCTTCCTTTTCTCCCTCCTTCCTTCCTTTCTTTTTTCTTTCAAAGTATATTACAATAAATTTAATACATTATGGCGTTGCAGCCTGCTGTGGATACTCTGAGAAGAAGGATGGACCTAAATTGTTTCATATGTCATATTGTTTCATATGACATATGAAAATTGTTTGATATGTCAAGACTGATTTCTTGATCAAAGATATCAAGATACACAGCAGATGTGTGTGAAAAAGTTTATTAATCACATAATAGGCATTTGGGGAAGAATGCACAATTTTCAAGATAGTCTGAAAAATGGCTTAAGAGAGAAAGGAAAAGAGCCTAACTTGAAATTTTTCTTGTGATCGGGGGATGGAGCCAGGGTGAGGGTTCCTACAGGTGTTCAAGGACTTGCATGCTTTGAATCTCCCACTAGCACCAAAAAGGGAGCATTCAGACTTTCTTCTCAGCTTGCCCAGAAGTGAGGCAGAGGGAAGAGGGAGGAGTGAAGTTTAGAAGATGTCAGCAGTCAAACATCCAAAAATAGAGGCAGCCTCTTTATTACACACCCTAAATACTGCACATTCTGTAACATAGTCACTGTCTATTGTCAAGCCTAACAACAAAAATAGCATTAACTCTTTATATCATCCAATATTAACTCTATACTCAAATTTTTCTGATTATGTCATTATTTTTTACACTTAGTTTATTAAAAAGTTAGGATCCAATAAGGTCTACAAATTGCATTTTTATGTCTCTTAAATGTATTTTATTCTTATATATCCCTCAACCCTTTATACCTGTGTCATAGAATTATTGCTGATGTCAAATGCCCTGTAGAATGTCCCATTGTCTAAATTTTTCTAATTGTTTTGTTGTGCTGGCATTTAACTTATTCCTTTGACTCCATTATTTCTATAAACTGTAAGTTACATGTAGAGCCTTGAAGAAATGTGGGTTCAACTTTATAGCTAGAATATCACACAATACTATATACATGACATCAAATCACGAGAACATGCTAGCTGCTTGCTCCACTTTGAGTGATGCTAAGATTAACTGATGGGTTCAAGTGGTAAGAGTCTGATATCTCCACTACAATTTGAACTTTTGATTCTATAATCTTCATTTAACCTGTGGGTGTAATTTGGCATAATGTAAATATCCATATTCCCACACTACTCCACCAAAAGTGCTCTTGATGAAATTTCTAGTCATCTTGATGTTCCTAAAACAATGGACAAATCTTATCTCAGCTATTGCTTAACCAAACCACAGCTTTTGACACAGTTTATTTCTCTTTTCTTCTTGTGGCATATTCTTTACTTGACTTTCAGAGTACCGTTCTTGCTTATTTCTTTTCCATCTCTGGCCTCTCTGCAGATACAGATACTTTGCTGGTTTGTCCAGTTCTTCTTAACTCCTAAAAATACTTCTGTTGTAAGAAGTAGTAGAAAGTGGAAGAATTTTTAAAAACTCAGAGACAGGAGATTCTGAAAATAGTCAGGCTGACTTGATGTTATACCTGAGCAAGATTGGAGAATGAATATTTACAAGGCTGTTTAGAAATACTGACAGGAGGAAATGATCACAAAGAAATAGAACTGGTTCACCAAGAGCATGTCATGTCAGATTAACCTTGTTTCTTTCACTGACAGAGTTACTGAACTAAAACAGATTTTATCAAAGCACTTGACAATGACTTTCAATGATATCCTGTAGAGAAAAGAAAAGGAAGAAATGTGTAACTATGAAAAGATAACTAAGGGGATTAGCAAATGGTAGGACAAATAATCAAAGAATTAGTTTAATGAAAACTTGTCCATTAAGAGGTTTCTGGCTGGTGGATACTAAACCAACAAATGAGAATCAAAAACAAACAAAGAAATTGGAGGATCCTGGAGCTTTCTTTCTTCTACCTAGAACAGTGATTCTCAATTGGAGAACATTTTTCTCTCATGGGATATTTGGAAACATCTAATGATATTTTAGGTTGCCACAACAAGGGGTTACTACTGGAATATTGTAGGTAGAGGCCAGGGATGCTGTTAAACATCCCACAATGTACAGGACAGACTTCCAAAACAAAGAATTATCCAGCTTGCCATATCAATATTGCCAAGATTAAGAATCCTGATCTAGACTCACTCTCTCGCGATCTCATCAGGCCCAAGGCATCAAATACTATTTAAAGGCTAATGACTCCCCAATTTAATCTCCCTGAGATTCTGACTCATAAATTTACTGCCCACTGTCTGTCTCAACTTAGATGATTAATAAATATTTTAAGCTTAATATGTACAAAAGAAATTCCTAATTCCCTCTAAACACATCCTACCCAAATCCTTCCCAATTTTAGTTAACGACAATATATTTTAAAGAAAAAAAAAAAAAGGTTACCCTTGATTCTCTTTCACTCAACTCCATGTGTTTCATCACTGTTTACCATTAGTTCAACCCTCAGAGTAAAACGAGTTTTCATCACCTTCTCTGGTCCAAACCATCATCATCTCTTGTTTAGATTATGGCAGTAGTCACCACTTGAGCTCCATGTTTTTGATCTCAAATATTTTAATTTAAGTGTCTCCTCTTATATAAACATTTCTAAATCACCTGTTACATTGTAACTCTTCTCAGCTTCCAATACATTCTGCCATAGTTTTATTTATTTTATTTATTTATAATGTATCATACATGGGACTTATCTTTTATAACATCTCTTGAGGGAGGATTTGTATTAGTTTATTTGAATGTAACAGAGTGCTCAGTACACAGTAAGTGGTTAATTAGTATTTTTTAACAGTGAATATCACAGTAAATTCTGCAACCCCCTCTACAACATAAAATTAACGTTTAAAGTCAAAATAAGACCTTTCTATTTAGAAATAAATTCAACAATTATTAAAATTAATGTTTAAAGTCAAAATAAGACCTTTCTATTTAGAAATAAATTCAACAAAGATTAAAATATTAAATTATTACTTTGGGTGAAATTATGGCAAGTTGAATTCAGTACTTACATCAATATTTAGGAAAAATTAGTATAGACTGCCTTATATGTTGTTCTAATTTATTTTAACAGTCAGTTATCAGCAAGAAAATATTTTAAAGACTGGGTATTTATAGATGCACTAAATAACATACAAGTTATAAAGGTTTATTTGTGTTTGATAGTTAAAGCTGATCATGTATAACTTTAATTAAAAGTGGGAAAATGTGTTTTTTTAACGTAGTTGGGTAATTTGAAAAGATAAAAAGAAAGTTTTATAATGAAATGTGTCCCTTTTTCTTACCCAGAGACAAATGCATAATATTATGAATCATATTTTCAGTATTTCATTCATTTCAATAGAAAATACAGCCTCAGTGCCTCTTCAGTTTCCCAAATATTAATGGGACCTTTTGTCCTGTTGAAGGTATTACATTCTGATATCAGTAATTATTTCTATTACTTGTATAATAGCTGCTGTAATTAATGATTAGTTTATTGCCAAATTCAATTTATGCTTTTTAAAAAGTACAGCTAAAATTCTTCATGATCATTCATTTAAAAAGCATCCCATTTGACATCTGTGCCTGTAGCAAATTGCTAAGCTCAAAGCTTTATTTATACAAATAATTTAGATTTTATAGATTCAGTAAAAGAAACACATATTAAAAGATTGATTATATGTAAAAAGCAGTTTAAAAGAAAATAATATTTAAAGACATCATTTAAATTATTTCTATTCAAAGTAAACAGATCTTTTGTCAAAATGCAATACATTGACAGTCATTTACCACTATTTTATTATTTAAAATATTATATTTCTTCAATGAATGTGCAAATACTAAGAATATTAATTTCTGTTTTTCGTGCATTCTATTCTTCCTAGTACATGACTTTGCAAGTATAAGAAATTCATTCTTACTTTCTTTTACCTGAGAAGGTATCAAATAATAAATTTTTTGATCACAGCCTCAAATTAAACTAAATTTGATTACCTGAGCTTTTAGTTTCCTAGTTCCTAGTGCCATTATAGGAAAACACAGCAAACTAAGTTTCTTAAAACAACAGAAATGTACTTTTTTACGATTCAGGAAGCCAGAAATCTGAAATCAAAGTGTCTTTAGTGATCGTTTCTTCTGGAGGTTCAGAGATAAAATCTGTTCTATGCCTCTCTTGTATCTCCTGGTAGTTTCTGGCAGTCCTTGGCATTCCATGGCTTGTAGATCACTCCAATCACTGCTTTCATCTTCATATGGCCTTTTTACTTGTGTGTCTCTGTGTTTCCAAAGCTCCCTCCCTCCCATGAGGTAACCAGTCAATTGGATTTAGAGCCTACTCTAATCCAATATGACCACATCTTAAATAATTACAACTGCAAAGACACGGTTTCCAAAAAAGATCACATTCTGAGGTTCTGGGACATGAATTTTGGGAGACCCTATTAAATATGTAGAGGTAGTATTTAACCCACTACAGTCTTCCCTCTGTTGCCTCCCCAAAATTCATGTCTGTCCCACATGCAAAATTCATTCACCCCATCCCAACATCCCCCCAAATCTTAACCTGTTTCAGCATTAACTCTAAATCTGAAATCTCGTCTCCCTTGGAGTCATTCTTCCCTTTCCTTGAAGGATAACACATATTCAGAGCCAAGTAGCTGTATCATTCCATCTCTTGCACGTAGAAGCCCAGAAGTCCAACAGCCTTTCATTTTATTCCTTCTCTGTTCCTTTCCATCCAAGTTGGCAGTTTTTGTTTTGTTTTATTTTGATGTAACACTTTGAAAACCCTTGTGGGTCATCCATGTATGTCATGGGATCCATGTTTTTAGACACAATGATTCTCCAAGATCCCTGCTGCATGATCTCATCTCTACTCCTCCCTTCTACTGAGGTGGTTGATTAGATCCATGAGTCACACACCTGATCTCTCCAGCAGGTTGTCTAGACACCCACCAGGTGCTCCCTCCAACACATGCTTTAGCATCTTTTGTAATATATTAATAGATAGGCTAAGAATTTTCCAAGTCATTGACTTCTAGTTCCTTTCTGCTTAACAGTTTCTTCCCCAATTTATCTCTTTCCTCTCCCATTTTGCTATATGTAGCAAGGAGAAACCAAGGCACATCTTTCACACTTTGCTTGGAACTCTCCTGAGCTAAACCTTCAAACTTATTGCTTATAAATTCTATTTTCTACTCAATGCTAGAACACAATTTGGCCACATTTTTGCTACTTATTAACAAGGATCACTTTGCTTCAATGGTATTAATATGCTTCTCATTCCCATGGGAGCTCTCACCAGAAACACCTTTAAGATTTATATTTCTACCAGCATTCTCTCTATGATGATATATGTATTGTTGAAGACTAGAAGCTTTCTCTACAACTGTCCTCACTTTTTTATGATCTCCCACCTGGATGGCCTTTAACATCTGTATTTTCTACCAATACTGTCTTCAAGGCAATCTAGACATTCTTTTATCATGAACCTCAAAACTCTTCCAGCTTTTCCCCATTATCTAATTCGAAAGTCACTTATGCAATTTAGATATCTGTTATAGCAGCACCCCAATTCTTGACACTCAACTTTGTAGCAGAGCCCTCCAGAAGAATAGAAGTAATAATATATAAATATATTGACTTAGATTTGGACTTAGATTTAGATATGGATATGGAGATATATATGTGTATATATATGTTTATATATATATTTTAAGGAATTTTAAGGAATTAGCTTACAAAATTATGGACACTGGGAAGTCTGAAATCTGTTGGGTAGACTGGCAGTCTGAAAACTCAGGCAGGAATTGATAGTATAGGCTTGAAGCAGAATGTCTTCTTCTCTGGGAAACCTCATCTCTTGCTCTTAAGGCCTTCAACTGATTGGATGAAGCCTACTCATATTATGGAGTGTAACCCCTTTTACTTAATGTCAACTGATTGTAGATGTTAACCACACATTTTGGGAAAATCTCAGTTTTCATCCTTTGTTTCTCCTTTACTCTCACACTATACCACTCTCACAATACTTGTGATGCCAGATATGTGGGGTTTTCCCCCACTAAGCCATTCTCTGTGATGCCACTTGGTGTTCTACAATTTCACTCCATTGTGACACTATCTACCTGGAGGTAGCATTGGGTCCCATGGGTTAAGAGACCAGTCCCACAAGGCTTCTCCCACCTCACTTCAGATGTCAACTGCAGGCCTAGTTTGTCACCTGTACTTCTGACCAATTCGTTATAAATCTGAGGTTCCCACGAGCTCCTCCTCAAGTTAGATTACTTTGCTAAAGAGGTCACAGAACTCAGGGAAACACTTACTTATATTTGCCTGCTGTTTAAAGGATATGATAAAGGATACAGATGAACAGTTAGATGAAGAGATACATGGGGCAAGGTCTGGGAGGATTCCGAGCGCAGGAGCTTCTGTCCCTATGGAATTGGAGTGCATCACCCTCCTGGCATGTGGATGTGTTTACCAATCTGGAAGCTCCCAAACCCCATACTTTGGGGATTTTTATGGAGGCTTCATCATGTAGGCATGATTGATTATTAACTCCATTTTTACCCCTTCTTTCTCAAGAGAATGGAGAGAGGGGTTGAAGATTCCAAGCTCCAATCATGATTTGGTCTTTCTGATGACCAGCCCTCATCCAGAAGCCCACCCAGAGTCATCTCATTAGAACAAAGACACTCTTATCACCCAGGAAACTACAAGGATTTCAGAAGCCCTGTGTCAGGAACTGGGGTCAAAGACCAAGTATTAGAACAAAAGATGCACTTTGTGCTCTTTCCACTTAGGAAATTACAAGAGTTTCAGAAGCTCTGTGCCAGGAACAGGGGATAGAGACCAATATATATTTTCTGTTATCTCACACCACATCTTCAAAATATCTTCACATCAATACCTAGGTAAGTAACTGAGTATTATAGTCTAGCTAGGTTGACACATAAAATAAGCCATTCCACACAATTTAAAACTTTTGTTTATAAATTTTGGAGATTAATCCTTTGTCAGTTGCTTCATTTGCAAATATTTTCTCCCATTCTGAGGGTTGTCTTTTGGTCTTGTTTATGGTATCCTTTGCTGTGCAAAAGCTTTTAAGTTTCATTAGGTCCCATTTGTTTATTTTTGTTTTTATTTCCATTACTCTAGGAGGTGGATCAAAAAAGTCAAATAAATAAGAACAGTTAACTATTTTTATTTCTATTTGTTCTTTTCTTTTTTTTATCATGTTTAGCATCCCACATCTTTAACACTCATATACACAATTCATAACCAGATAGCTTTGAGACAAGATGCTTTAGTTTATTCCATGAAGAACAATTGTTCAGAGCTACCTCAAAGCCAACTACTGATACTACCGTTCTTCTGTTTTGTACTGGAACTGTTTTGATCACTGAAAAATTATAAAGATCTAAAACATCTGTGAGTGAATACAAAGAACACCTACACCTGTGCACAGAGCAATCTGAAATTTTGTGTTTTGGAGATAGGGTTTGCAAATGAATTGTCAGTCACTGGGAATATATTGTTTTTGTATTCTGTTTCTCCTGGGAATTGTCCTAGAGGGTTGTCTTATGAAGCTAGTCTACCACTAGCCTAAATCTGAATTTTTACTACTGTTTCCTTAATTAATAATTAGAAGTTATACAGCAATCACATAGCAGAAAACATTTTATTTAAAAATAAAACCAGATTATGCCTATGCCTATAATACTTAAATGGTTTGCTATTGCTTTTAGGAAAAGGATAAGTCACTATGACCTGGTCATATATGATCCTGGTTCTTGCTCATTTCTCATGTTCTTTTGGACTCCTTCTCCTTCCATATACAAATAGATCTTAAGTGCTTATTTTTGTTTACGTTGTTACTTTCATCCTTGCTGTCTGAACTACAACTTCAATGGAGGTTTTGCATTTAATCTGTCACTGTACTCTTTCCTGACTCATTCTGTGACATGAATCCTCTCTCCCATTTTGCCCCAGAAATCCTATTTCTCTAAGAAAATTTTCACTTCAATTATCACCTTTATCAAAACTTATATGATACTTGCTATGAATCAGGTATATTTCTAAATGTTTTATTAATAATCTACCATTTAATCCTCATAGCTAAGTACTATTATCTCTATTTTCAGAAGTAGAAACTGAGGCATAGAGAGATTTAATAATCCTCCCCAACCCCTGGTCTCAAAATGGTGGAAATGGAATTCAAAAATTATCTTCTGGTTCCAGCGTCTATGTGTTAATCACTGTGCTATTCTGTTTCTCAATGGCCTAGGAAGTCCTTCTTTAAACACCCCTTCATGGATGGTATAAGCTCCTTGTATATATTTTGAAAGCCTTCTGCATATTACCTTCATAAATATTATCATAATTTGCATCAAATTTTATTTGTCGGTATGTCCACCAATCATCTGTGAATTCCATGAATGAAGTGAATGTCTTCACCAAAAACAGGAGTTAAATTATTTTTTGAAAAATAATTTATTAGTTTTTGATAATTTTAATGTTTATCCATTTTTCAATTATTAATAATTGATCTATTTTTCATCGAATCCCAAATTATGTACTTCTTAAAATGTATATGCTTGTTCTGCTATATCATTCTTCTCCATGATACTTCTATTTTTTTTTTTTTTTTTTTGCGGTAGGCGGGCCTCTCACTGTTGTGGTCTCTCCCCGCTGCGGAGCACAGGCTCCGGACGCGCAGGCTCAGCGGCCATGGCTCACGGGCCCAGCCGCTCCGCAGCATGTGGGATCTTCCCGGACCGGGGAACGAACCCGTGTCCCCTGCATTGGCAGGTGGACTCTCAACCACTGCGCCACCAGGGAAGCCCGTAGAATTAACTCATTATTGGAAATTTTCCTTCTTTAAGGGAACATAGTGCATTTTACCTTGTAATTCTAAGTGAAGGATTACAAATCTTTATATTATATACTGGAATATACTAGGGATTTGAAAGAAGATGATGATATTTCCACCAAAATATTCAGTAATTCATATTTTAAGTCATTTTAATTATTTAGTTCATTAACATAAATAAATTTTTATTTAATTTTCTTCTGTGATTACAGAAATGTGTTCTACATATATATCATCAGGTTTTAATCTCCTCTCCCTTTCATTCGTTACATAAATCATTAGAAAACAAATTATTCAGTAGGTTTGGTTAATGTAAAATTAAAATAACAGTAGGAGGGGGCTTCCCTGGTGGCGCAGTGGTTGAGAATCTGCCTGCCAATGCAGGGGATACATGTTCGAGCCCTGGTCTGGGAAGATCCCACATGCCGTGGAGCAATTGGGCCCGTGAGCCACAACTACTGAGCCTGCGTGTCTGGAGCCTGTGCTCCACAACAAGAGAGGCCGCGACAGTGAGAGGCCTGCTCACCACGATGAAGGGTGGCCCCCACTTGCCACAACTAGAGAAAGCCCTCACACAGAAACGAAGACCCAACACAGCCAAAAATAAATAAATTAAAAATAACAGTAGGAGTAAAATAGACAATAAAAGTTATTATTTTTTCTAATCAATCTTCTGGCAGGAAATAGTAGTACATATGTTTGAGTGTATGTGGTGTATACAGGTACTTTGTGAATAGTTTTTATCACAATAATAAGTTTATACATTTGGAAACATTTTCACAAATGAAGTAAATTCTCTTACAGGACTAACACCGTGTGTTGGCTGTTATTTGGTTTGATTCCTTTGTCCTGGATACACGTTTTATAGTATTCTTCCTCTTTATACCATCTCCTGTGTAGACCCAGGGATTCTACCTGCTTTCATCCCCTTTGTAAGCCTGTCTCTTTCTGCACCTTTTCTTGGAGTCTTCAAATTTTACTACATTGTAAGAGAGACAATTTCTCTCATGTCCTAAAAAGAATCAAACAGAAGATTTCTCACTGATTAGTATGAAGAAATAGAGAAGTCAATAGCTAAATAAAGGATGCCTAAAGATGTTAGATAATGGATACCTGGGGTGTGTGTGTGTGTGTGTGTGTGTATGTGTGGGTTTTGCCATTTTGTTGTTTGGCTCAAATATTTAAGTGCCTAAAGATTTTAGATAATGGATACCTGGTGTGTGTTTGTGTGTGTGTATGTCTGGGTTTTGCCATTTTGTTGTTTGGGTCAAATATTTAAGTGTCTCTCCATCATTCTTAAGATCTTGGTGGGATTGCCAGAACTGGAGCCCTAGACCCATCTTTAATGACGATTGAATTCAATGTAGCTGCTAAAATGAGGAGTAATTATTGAAGACACATCATTAATGTGACCACTAATATAATTATTTCTTCATTTATTTGCAATATCAATATATGAATAATTAAAAAATTAATTTGCAAACTGATTCATCCAATCTGTAATATTAATTTAAGTGACAATATTTAAAAATGTGTTTTCAAAGGCAAGGAACAGATTCTCCCTTAAAGCTTCCAGAAGAAACACAGTTCTCCTAACACCTTGATTTTAACCCCATAAGATCCATCACAGACATCTGATGATGGAAATTTTAAGATAATAAATGTATGCTGGTTTTTTTTAATGTGTTTTCAGTCATGTCAGAATTAAGAGTTTATTTTTGTGCTAGGAATATTTCTGCAAATTAATAAAGGAAGAGGCATAAGAGTGGTATGATGTAGACAGAAGGAAGAAAATAAATGCATACCCATGCCAGCTGGTCCTAGCTTGAGAGTCATGTTTGCTTCAAAGAAGTTCCATGCTCAGATCAGCTCTTCAGGATATACAAGAACATAAGAACAGCTGGTCACCATCAAGGGCTGAAACTGATAACCAATTGTGTAACATACAACTCTGGCAAAAATCTAGGTGATATATAAAGGAAATCCTGATTAAATTCAATTTATAATTTTCGAATGATTGCCAATATTGCTCCACAACAAGGAAAAGAAATTCTAATTTTCCCAACTAGACTTTCAAAATAATTTCATAATTATACAGTTACTTACTGTACTAATATGAGGAAGTGTCATCAATAAAACATCAAAATATTTATATATTGCCTAACAAATACAAAAACAAATAAAAATAAAAACAAATTAGACACATTTTGTCAAAATCTGAAGAGAAATTTTACCTTTTTATCCTTTATGCAGCTCTGGGGTTCTAGATGTTTACCGAAAGCTTTGACTCCAGCCTTAAAGATAATTAATTTTCTATATTTTATAATTCAGTAGATAACAGCTACATTATTCTATTACTCAAATTGTGAGAAATGGGCTTCCCTGATGGCACAGTGGTTGAGAGTCTGCCTGCCGATGCAGGGGATACGGGTTCGTGCCCCAGTCCGGGAAGATCCCACATGCCGCGGAGCGGCTGGGCCCGTGAGCCATGACCGCTGAGCCTGCGCGTCGGGAGCCTGTGCTCCGCAGCGGGGAGAGGCCACAACAGTGAGAAGCCCGCGTACCGCAAAAAAAAAAAAAAAAAAAAAAAAAAAAAATTATGAGAAACAGCTTTTTGGCATATAGTTTCTCTATTCAGTTAAATGTGTTGATGCTGTCAGTACTTGCGCTAACAAAGTGTATTGATCAAGGATCATGAGGACCACTTTGTGCCTCCAAATCCTAACCAAGGGCCTTGTATAAAAAGAACACTCAATACCCATTTATTGGTGCAGGTGTGGTTGATCAAATCTGCATTTTCATGATGTCAAAACAGCTCTATGCAAAGTAAAAAATTGAATCAATCACGTTTGAATGATGTTTTTCCTATAGATACCCATCATTTTAGGACTGAAGTTATACAGTTGAAGCTTAACTTTGTGTTTTGTAACCACCAAAAACTTTCAAGCCCTCTTTCTACATTTGCAGAATGAACCACCCGAGTCCATGCCTTTCCAAGCAGAGGCCAAAAATGACTTTCTAACCTTCCCTTTTAAGGAGATGATAGACATATGACCTGACTCTACTTATCAGGTCAGTAGGTGTGATTTTAGGCCAGAAATAAGAGTAGAGTTCCTTAAGGCAAGGATGGGGTCAGAGACATCCCTCTTTCGGGCAGCAGTGGCAGAGGCAGAAGTGGTGCCATTTGACGCTTTCAGTAGCTGCAGCAAAGATGTCTTCATGGTTGTGATGGAGTATTATTCCTGACTGGACAGGTTTTAGGCCTGATTTTCATGTCTTCATGAAGACAAGTCATGCTGTGTAATACCCTTCAATAGGTTTATTTTTCTGTTCTATTAGATCAGATCATGTTTCTTGTAATGAAGGTCTTGACAGAGTAAACAGACTCGGGGTCATCTAATAAACTTCTCTCATTATACCTGGCAAAATGTGATGTTCAGAGACTGATTTTATTTCCAAGATTCACAGCCAGGTAGGAATAAAATCAATATTAGAACCTATGTCTTTCAAATGAAAATTCTATGTATTTCCATGAAAAAACTGTACATAATGTTTTTTGTTTGTTTTAAATCCAGATGCTTCTAAATACCTAAATATCTGGATATCTTATTCTATCCCTAAATTTACAGTTCTACAAATTTGCTTATTTTGTCTTATCAGTATAGTTAAAATTGATTTAGATGTAAATTTCTTTTGTGGTATTAAAACTACAGAAAAAGAAACCCACCACATCTTAGCAATTGTGCCAATGAAAGCTCCTCAGGTTTCTAATTATTTGCTACAGAAAGGCCTAGGCTAGGTTTGCTTAACTATCAGCTCAGTGGATGTGGGAGGGAGGGCGTGGGGGAAGGCTATCTACTATACATTACTCTCTGGGCCTTTTAAAAACTGTTATACTAAAATGATCCAAAAAATGTTTCCTTTGGGTCCACAGTTACTATGTTTTAAAGCTATAATTTCTTTAAAAAGAAATGATAAACTACAGGAAATTATTTATAGGCTCTGATCGTCCTTCTCTGTAATATGTGACTTGCTCCCCCGACCAGAAGGTCGGTTGTCTTGGGTCTTTTTAAAGATATGGATGAATGAACTTTTGAGCTAGGAATCATATTATGGTAAGCATCTTTCTCCTTGAATACTTTTCATTCTGCTCTCAGCTCTCTAATTCAGGAAATGTTAGATTAGAAACACTAGAAATTCTCAAAGGTTATAGCTGCATATGTGAAGAAAAATGATCTTAAAGATAGCTAAGGACGAAGCCACATATCAAAACTAATACTTGCACTGCTCTGAGAAGCAAAATGGCTGCCCACACACTCTATAGAGTGAGTAATATAACTCACAGAGGAGACATGATTAAAGAAATCACATATATCATGGACATAGCACTCCAAAGTGTCCTTTTAGGATTGCCCTGGAAATAAGTATTGTAGGAATTTATTCTTGACAGTTAAGTCATAGAAAATGTAGATTTTGCCTCTTAAATTTAAAAAGCATAATTCATAATATTCACACATATACAATGTGTACTTTTTTCTTGTTTATTTCATTTTTTAAAAAGTTATTTCCTTTACAAATATTTATCACAGCTTTAATGCTTAAATTGCTATGTTAGCAATTAGGGGATCTAATTAAAATGGTATAGAAAAAGATCTATCACTTATGGAATATATATTCTAGTGAGAAAGAGAAAAAAATTGGCAAGGAATTATAATACTATGATAAATGCCCAGAGAAAGGTAACAGAGAAACACATACATGGGCATCTAATATAGGCTATTGTGTTCAAGAAAAACTTCAAATTAGATATAATATTGAACTGAGACTTGAATCATGAAGTATTTAGTTAGATGAAGAAACGAGAAAAATGGTTCAGGAAAAGGATACATTCAAATGGGACCTGACATTAGGCACAACTTTGATATTTGGTAGTTTATTTGATAACATGTCAAATCACATGGCTTTCATCATTCCTGCTTTCTTTCCTAATGTCTATTTATTTTATTTTAGCAACCCTGTTGTACATTCTACTTTTCATATATCCTGAAAAATCCTATCACCCTTCTCTTCCCAGTGACAATTCTTCAGTTAGGACCATATGATTTCTTGTTGAGATTACTAAATCAGCCTTCTAATGGATGTCTCTGTCTTAGTCTATCAGTTCCCATTTCCTCCACCATCTTCATCTTGGATTCACCCTTCACGCTGAAGCTAGTAAAAATATTTTTAAAACACATTTAGTGATCAATGTTCTCCAGGAGTTAAAATGTATCATTGTCACCCCACTGAAGTATTTGGTTAGAATTTGAAGACCTTAGTAGAAAGGTCTTGGCCATGTTTTTTGACCACCAGAAAACTTTGAGCACCTTTTCTACTTTTGGGGAATTAGCAAGGCTCTTTAAGATGTGGCCTTTTCCTGCTTTCTCATCTAGTACTATGTTATAAATTCCCTCTTTGTTCCAACCATAAAAAAAAACAATTTTTTTAACCCCTAGATACATTATTCTTTCCATGGAGGGTTTCCTATGGACTACATTTCCTTTTATCCATCTTTCTCCCATCTCTTCCTGAAAAATTCTTATGTGCCTATTTATACTCAGTTGTGGTCACCTAGTCTACCAACTGCAGGTATATTTATTTGCCCTGCATCTGTACTATATCCTGATTCTCTTCATTTAATTTTTTCCTAATACTTTATATGTCTCTGACAGTTCAAACTGTGTTCACTGACCACAGGACCATTCTCATCTTCATATTTGTGTCCTAGCACAGAGAAGTCTGTAGACTTGTAAACATTCAATAAATAAAGATAAAATGAATGAATGCCTTTAATATTTTATATTATCTCAATGTTTTTTAAAAAGTTATAAATTTTAAAGATAATATTTATAAATTTTCAATATGATTTTTTCTTTGTATAGACTACCATAATTATTTATAATAAAAAACTATAAATACTATAAAATATATAACATTTTACTCTTAAAAAAGAATAATAGTGAGTTTTAATGATGTCATAAAATATTTGCACACTTTCCCAGTAAGTATAAGTGTTTATTTTTTAATGGATATTATGGACTTTTGAAATATCATTTTGAGACAAACTGCAGTGCATGGAATGCTCTTCACAAATGTGATTCCAGCATACAGGTTTATAAGCCATGCTCAGCATGCACACAACATATTGTTAAATAATTTATACCAACATGAGGTGGTGAAAATAACTGGGAAATGAAGACCGTTTCCTACTCAGATTTCATCTACTGAGGTGGAGTAAAGAACTTTTGAGGCCAGGATCTGGTAACATTTCTTTTTCTACCCGTAATTCCTTTCCTGGCCCCCACCAACATTTTTCTATTATTTTCTTAGTTCTTCTAAACACAAGGCAAATTTAACTTCAAAACAGTAGCTAAATCTTTTGTAATATTGAAAAATTTTTGTAATATACAGAACAAAATCTATCAGTGTAGCTATGTCTATTCATATGTATGTATAGATCTCAATTTTACATATATATGAAAATATATATTTTATATATGTATGCAAAATTTTTCATTAAATCAGAAGGTTTTTTAGTAATAATTTGCCAATCTTCTCTAGTTATAGTATTTCTGGAACAAAACATATAATCAATATTTGCTGATTGAATGTTAGGCTTATAAACATTGTTTATACTGAATAAAAACTATTTTTAATTCCTATTTGAAGGCGGCTAATTCTACTTAGCCCTTTCCCAAGTTCTGTTCAGAAAATACTTGTCCACTTGATATTTGGTCAATCTTCTCTGGAGAACTTGATCTATCTTCAGTTAGTAACTCAGTGTGAAGGGCACTGTAGGAAGTACTCTGGGAAAAATTAAAAACACATGGTAAATTTCTGCTTTTCACCACAATAGAATAACAGGGCCTGGACTTAAACTCAGTCTACTGAAAAGCAAAAAGCAAACCAAAGCACCAGAACAGAATATGTTAAACAATAGTTTTCAGACATTGGATAACAGGTAATAAAGATCTTTGGTCCCCAACAGAAGAAAAGTGAGTTGGAGGCTGTACAACCTCTTTGGATGTCTGCCTGTTGACACATTTTGGATCTCAAGCAATGAACAATGACCCCAAACAAAGCCTAGCAGTCTCTTTGGTTGAAATGATGGAGATTCAAGAAAGCTTAAGCATTTGAATGTCGAGGAGAGGAACTAGAAAGGAGTTATACAGAAAATGAGCTTCAGATACCTGCATATAGGTCACATCATGTCTTTGTTGAACACTAAGTTTTGTGTGTATGGTGAAGCTCTACAAGGGCAGGCAAAAATGACAGAGGAATTCTAAGATGAACAATCTCCAGGTGTCCCAGAGAGAATGATGATGTTTCATCTCCATCCTCACTGATTATCCGTGGTATCCAGTAGAGATAACTTGGTAGTAATGCAAAAATATATTCAGAGTAAAGTCTACTTGAGACCACCATAAACAAAGCATGAAGCAAAGTCTACTTGAGACTACCACAAACAAAGCATGAAACAGAGTATTCCATGCACTGCAGTTTGTCTCAAAATGATATTTCAAAAGTCTCAAGTAGGTGCTCTCTACTTGAGACCACCATAAACAAAGTATAAACAAAGTATGAGCTCTAAAGAGGTCAACTGGCAAGCAAATAACTTCATTGTCCACAAGGAGAAAGTCCGATGATCTTTCAAATAATAAAACAACCCAGATACTTCACAGTGTGTTTTGTGGTTGCACCACAGAGACAGAACCAATTGCTTCCAGCCAAAATTGATTTAGATGTCGAGCACCACATATACACCAAGAGAGAATGTGAGTACTTCTTGTGTGTGATAATTTCAGCCTCAGTATTGATTAAGGCCTTGTTTCTTAATAGTAGGACAATGGTCTATCTCTTTTTTTGTGAAATCCTTTGTATTTGTATCTCCTAAATGAGCGTGTCAAATGAATGTTCTTGGAAAAATATGTCATCAAAGTAACACCATACCTATGTTCTTGTTGAAAGTTGGATGTCATAATTTGAGTCCCAGTATTGATTAAATCCTCAAAGCTTTTCTTATTGGTGCATTTTGGCATCTGTTAGACTTAATTTAGGTAATCTACATTGTAGAGGCACAAAAGTCAATTGCCACTCTTTTTATTGTTCTATTGCGTATTTTTAGTAAATGTTGGATTTCCATTGTGTCTTTTCTCCCCTGAATGAAGTTTTTTTTTGTTTTTGTTTTTGGCGATTACTAGATAAACTTTGGGGAGACAGGTGCTTTTCTTCACTCTACTCATAGTTATGTGTTTTTTCTCTGTAGTCCCAAATCAGTGTTATATGTATTAGGGGCCTCATCCATGGTAATTGCTACTTTTTGGAGTTTAGGAACTCGGACTTAGGTTAGGTTAGAATGAACTCCTTGACATGTTAAAAAACCTTGGCACTCAAATCTAAAGTCTTTAATGATTCCTCTTAAAGTTGTCCAGTAGGCTGATGGTGTTGTCTGTCCATTTAAGAAGGATGAGTGCAAAGTGTTTGGGACCTCTTTTTATCAGGATTTGTGCCAAAGGGTGCTGTGTATGTCTTTTCCCTATAACCCTGAGAATCAAAACTCATATACACTTACGTGAAATACTTAAAAAACATTAGCCATTCAAGTCTAACCTTTTAAAAAGAGTAACCATTAAAATAACGTGGAGTTTATCCCAGGAATGCAAGATTGATTTAACATTTACAGTTCAATACAATTTTTGATTAATTTTATGAACAGTTTAAAGTAAACCAGATGTAAGATCATTTTAACAGATGCACTAATGATAAAAGTCCTTTGACATATTGAAATTTTTGGTTACGTCAGTATGCACATTTATCTCAGCTAATTGAAATATAAAATGAGTACGTATTATTGTACATAAAATTAGACTTCCATAAGATGATTTAGAAAATGTTTCTGCAAGGAATAAAAAAAGTGCCCCTGGACTTGCTGTAACAAAAACTTGTTATTTGACATGACAAAATGTTTACAGTTGATTTGTCTTACACATTTGCTACCATTTTAAATGGAGTCATTTGGACATATATACCACAGGAAATTAGAAAGCAAGAAGAAAAAAGAAAAAGATTGAAATAACCTGAAGTGGGGAGAATTAATCAGAGAGATTATATTTTAAGCAGAGTGATTAGTTAGGGGAAATGAAATAAAGATGCATTTTCGTAAGTGAGGGAAATAATCTTTTTGAAGACTTACACAAAGTGAAATAAAATATGAACTGGTAATTGCAAACAGATTTCTTTATATTAAGTGGAGACGCTTGGTCAATATAACATGAAAGATGTCTTTTTAACATACCATACTATTATTTGTGGAAACTGAACATGACATTACAGGTTTTAAAAATCTTTCAGTAGGTGTGTGCATTGCTTATTTTATATATATTGTGTATTTACTACAATTACTGAAAAATTCAGTAACAACATTTCATACTATTGAGACTTTCAAATAGTTTCCTCCTTCAAAGAGCATAGCTTCTTCAGCCGAAGGTGACTTAAATCATATCTCCAAGAATGAACATATACCACTTTTTGAAGACAGGTGTTATCTTTCATAAAATAATAAAAATTAGTCAAAAGAAGATATTAAAATAAGATCCAGTTTACTGATTTTAATCAGAGAAGGTTGACTGTATTTTCATTTTAATCATTTTAAAGTGCATTATTATAAGTTTATGGACAAAGAATAATACATTGATATTCTGAGCTCTTACCAAAGAAGGTAACTGCAAACTTTCTTTGTCCAGTTTTAGCAAAATCCACATTGCTTCTCTAGCTACCCAGGGTTTTATATTTGAATTAGGTCATATCATCAAAGAGTTGCAATTTATGAAATCTGACTCAATTCCAATACAAATACTTATTTTTTCCAATTTATAACATATGGATCAATGTTATCAGAGAATCTATGAAAGTAACATTCAATTACTTTTATGCCAACAAACGATAACTCTGATTTTTCTTTGGAAATTTTTTCTCATAGCACATCCTATGTGGCTTTTGTTTTAAGCTTCATTTTCTACAAGAAAGTGCTCACTGAACAAGTTGAAGCTGTTTGCAAGTGAAAAAATTAGTAAAGATGCATTTGCAATTTCCTTAAGTTCTTAATTTGGAGAATAGGATTTGTTACATTTTCAAACATTTGAGAAGCTTTAAAGGAGTGGGAAAAAGGAATATCGAATTTTTAAAAATTGTATTACAATCAGGTGACCAGTTTTAATTTAGAGGCTACCTGTTTTAGGGAATTTTTTCCTTAGATGAAGTATATGAATACCAGGGCTACTTTCCTACTTCCTCATTTCCTCTATCATAATGTTTGCAACAATTTATGATGATTATTTTCTTGTAATCTCCATAAGAAGTTATGTCTTATAAGCTATGTCTTATAAAATATTGTCTTTTTAAATCTTCTATGTCCAGAGTGGTTAGTAACTATCAGACACTTATAACCTGAATGTATGTTGGATGTATGAATCATTAACATAAAAAAAATGATGGCAGATGTGTGAATCCGCCTATGCATATGGAGAGACATTGCATGACTGCACATTTCCATTCTGTGACTGCCCTTCAGCAACTCGTGCTGCTTGAAGCAGTGTATCACCATCGTGGCTACCTTTTACATTTGCCACTGTGGCTTTGATTTTTCTTTATCAACATTTCCTCACTTTGAGCAAACACATAGTCCCGTATGTTTAAAATATACAATTAAAAGCTGAAGATATCCATATGTATGTATAAAATTTCCTGATATCCAGGCTCCAATACCCCAAACCAACTCAATTTCTGACTTCTACCCTTTGTCTCTCCTGTTCCTCTCACAATCTGATAAAACATAGCAAAATGCTTATGTGACGTTTCTACTTGGAATAAAATAAACATCTCAAACTTAGGGATAAAAACAAATACAGTCGTGATCTATACCACTGTCCTTACATTTGTTCCTTTTTTCTTCTCAGTTAATGGAAACTTCATCTTCCAATTTTTCTGACCCAGAACCATGACTCATTTTTTTTCCTTTTTCTCCCACAGCTCACATGCAATCTATCAGCAACTATTCTCTGTTCTATTTTTAAAATACGTCTAGAGTTCGACTCATTTCCACCATCTCCATCACTACTACCCTAGCTCAAATACAACAGTCTCTCAACTGGATTATTGCAATAGCCATCTGGATGGTCTTCCTTCTTCCCCCTTTGCCCTCATAAAGCCTAATCTCCAGAAAGCAGGTAGAAAGATCCTATTAAATTGTCAGTCAGAACACATCACTCCTATGTTCAAAACCAGTTAACAACTTCCATCTCACTCAGTATAAAACCTGAATTTCCGGCCATGGCTTACAAGGTCTTGGGCAATTGGATTCCCTGTTAAGTCCGTGATCTTATATCCTAGTATTCTCCCCTTTGCTCTCACGGGCTCTTGGGCTCTGTCACTATTTCTTGAATGTGCTAAGCATACTTTCACCTCACAAATTTTATTTGTTATTCCCTCTGTCTGGAATTCCTGATATCCAGGCTCCAATACCCCAAACCAACTCAATTTCTGACTTCTACCCTTTGTCTCTCCTGTTCCTCTCACAATCTGATAAAACATAGCAAAATGCTATGTGATGTTTCTACTTGGATATAAAATAAACATCTCAAACTTAGGGATAAAAACAAATACAGTCGTGATCTATACCACTGTCCTTACATTTGTTCCTTTTTTCTTCTCAGTTAATGGAAACTTCATCTTCCAATTTTTCTGACCCAGAACCATGACTCATTTTTTTTCCTTTTTCTCCCACAGCTCACATGCAATCTATCAGCAACTATTCTCTGTTCTATTTTTAAAATACGTCTAGAGTTCGACTCATTTCCACCATCTCCATCACTACTACCCTAGCTCAAATACAACAGTCTCTCAACTGGATTATTGCAATAGCCATCTGGATGGTCTTCCTTCTTCCCCCTTTGCCCTCATAAAGCCTAATCTCCAGAAAGCAGGTAGAAAGATCCTATTAAATTGTCAGTCAGAACACATCACTCCTATGTTCAAAACCAGTTAACAACTTCCATCTCACTCAGTATAAAACCTGAATTTCCGGCCATGGCTTACAAGGTCTTGGGCAATTGGATTCCCTGTTAAGTCCGTGATCTTATATCCTAGTATTCTCCCCTTTGCTCTCACGGGCTCTTGGGCTCTGTCACTATTTCTTGAATGTGCTAAGCATACTTTCACCTCACAAATTTTATTTGTTATTCCCTCTGTCTGGAAATCTTTCCTTAGATATCTGCCTGAATCAATTCTTGGCTTTTTGAGTTCTTTGCTCAAATTACATTTTATCAGTAATGCTTTTTGATAACCCCTTATAAAATGACCTCCTTTCCCAGTTACTCTCTATTAGTCTCAAGATGCTGTTTTTTTCTTTATCTATTTTTAAAATGTATTTTCTGTAATTTTACTAGGATATAATCTTGAGAACGGAGAATTTGTTTGTTTACTGCTATAAACAGAGTAATTAGAAAAATAAGTCACATAATTGATAGTTTATAATGATGAATAAAGTCTTTACACACTATGTGAACTATACATCTATAATGTCTGTTTACCTAACTGCTTGACTCCCAAGTTTATTATTAAATCTGCTTAAAATCCCTAACCTTCATGGAAGGAATGGGAAGAAAACATACTGGATCCTTTGGACCTCTATTTCTCACTTCCTTTTGTTTCTTCTTTCTATTTTTCCTTTCCTGAAAATGTCACCAATTTAAGGATAAGTGTAAGTTTTTTTCTTCCAATCAGTATGCTCTGTTGTATGTTCTGTATTGGGTTATCTTTATAAACAATAACAAGCCATGGACTTGATGGATAATATCTTTTAGCTAGGTATACCCATTTCCTGATGCCTTTATACAAGCTGCAATGCTTATACAGCCCGAATATAAAGGTGATAATATCAATATAATCATTGGAACCTGGTTAAAATGAACAAGTAATAGAAAAAGTAAAATTTTTGTTGGCTCATTATTCATTTTATCATTCATCATATATTTATGGGGCCCTCCCATGTGCCAGACCGTGTGTTGGGTAGCATAAAACAAAAGAGGTGAAGAGGTGTATTCCTTGCATGGAACCTAGAGTTTTCTAAAGATTACAGATATTAGATCAATGCATACAAGAAAAAAAGTGTTAAAGTGGTTATGCAGAAAAATGCAGAGGGTCCTATGGAAATATATCAGTGAAACAGAATGAATGCAAAATATGTGATATTATCACAAGTGTGATAAAGACCAAAATAAGTGTGTCAAAATCACACACTTGAACTGTATCATTTAGTACATGACAAAGCTAGAGAGGTTAAAATTGTACTTCTAAAATAAAATAATTTCTTCGTAATTTGTGATCAACCACCAATCGATCAACCACAACAGTGTTGTGAAATTATGTAAAATAGTTGTAACAAAAATTTATATTTTTATAAGTAATCACAGGAAACACAACTGAGAGTCAATTATGTTAACATATTTTTCCCACGAGAAAATATACTGTGAAAGTGTTTTGAAAGTTCAACATCAGGTAGATAGTTTGTCAGGTTTTTTTACACCACACAGAATAAATCTTATCTTTGCCAGACAAGAATAAATGTGCTAGTTCTTTTGTATTTTGACTTTTAAGTTTGTGCCACTGAATTCAACTTCTGACTAGAGGAGATAAAATAAACTCTCCAAAGAGCTGAGCCTGTCAAAGTAGATGAAAAAAACGTCTCTCTCGGATGCTCAAATAATGGATGCTGCATACATAAGTAAAATTCAAGAGAAACTTCAGTTCTTCTCACATTTAAATTAAGTTTTCTTGTTCAAGCCTATGCTAGATTTCAGCATCTTTACTTAGTCACCCTAGACAGAAAAATATTTGGATCTATAAATATTAGAGTTTTCATTGATGTGATACTGAATTTCTTTTCACCATAATGAGGCAGATTCTGGCAGAAAATAAGTGAATGAAGTATACTCAGAACTTGGTTGCTATGGAAACTAGCAATATCTTTTCCTCATGATTAGACATTGAAGTAACTGATTTTTTTTCCTTTAGTGCAAAGGAATTTATCTTAATTTTTTTTTTTTAAACTTCTAAACTAATCTACAGTGTTTTCCTTTTGCACTAAGCTCTATGGGCTTTATCCCAGGAGTCTCTCAATTACTAAAAGTTACACATTCAATAAACTTGAAACCCTATTGTTAGTCAGTTGTATGAAAAATAAGAATGCTGGGCTGTCATTTAACCCAGAATTTGCTCTGAAACAGCTGTTGTGGAAAAGAGATGACATGAAAATCCTTGCCTTCGAGGAAGTAGTTTCAGCTTATTGTATCTAATCAGTGTGTGTCTATGTGTGGACTTGCACATGTACATTTATAGTATATGTGACAAGATGCATTTCTGGAAATATGCACTTTTACAAAGAATTAAATGATATTTCAGTAATTTCAAGATCTCTGAACATCAATATTATAAAAAACAAAAACTCTGCTATTAAGGCACTGTTACCTGAAAACATAGAGGAGACCTCACTACACATAATATAACCTATACTGTGCTTTTGCATAGATATTAATGTAAAATAATATATATCAGTTAAAGTTTTCATACATTAAGAAACATTTAGTGTTTAATCTTTGAAATGTGGCAGGCCAATGGTGCAAGCTTTTGGAAACTACAACATTTGTCAACAAATTTGAGAGGTTTTTCTTTTTTCCTCCATAAATATTTCTCTCCAGGTTCAGCACATCTTACTGCACAGAAAATAGCAAATCCACTTTATCTCATTTAATATTCTTCCTGGCATGGTCACCTATCTTCAAGCTTATCCTAAAGTGTGTGCTACAAAAATTGCTATATGGCAAAAAAATGGCTATAATTTTTATATAGCCATTATAGTCAACTGGACATGTTGAAAGTAATTTCTAGGCATAAATATTCTTCTAGTTAATGTATTCATTATTTACTGCCTACAAATACATATGTATTTGGACTACAATAATGTTAAATGCATTAACAGTGGAATAAAATTTTTAAAAATTGTCCTTTTGTCCTTTCTATGCATTTTATATTAAATTTTTCATATGAACACTCTCATGTGAAGGAGACTCATATGATTTTTAAAAATGCTTTCTCATCTTACCAACACTGCATAATCCTACTCCCAAGAGACAAACTCTGGTTGGTTTCTACTTTCAGTCTGAATGCCAGTTCCGGTTGGGCAGAATCTAAAACTCATTTCAAATGTCATTGTACTCAGAGAATTAATACAAACAGCTGTGTAGTGTACAAAAGAGAATCAAGGGTGTTCCATTTCTTTATCTCAGTGACAAGACTAATCACACAATTTGAAAACTTAAGAGTCATTCAAAATCTTACTCTATCTCACTCCTTGCATGTGATCCATGAATAAGTTATACCTTACTCAAATCCGTTCTTTCTTTCTCCATTCCTACTACCAATGTCAGAGATTGAAAATTCATATTTTCTCTCCTAGGTTATTGCAATATTCACCTATTTTTCAGCACACTCGTCTGACTCGATTTTATCTTTTATCTAGTCTACTTCCAAGGTAATCTATCTATAGGAAAATTTGGTCTCTGCTTAGATCTGCTTTAGAAATATCATTTTCCCAGAAGAAAGACTTTTTTAGAAAATATTTGTCCTCATGTACATTTTCTAGTCACTGACACTTGAGAACTGTCTCTATCCTTTTTACACAGTTTTCTTGGAGGTTGATATGCTTCTATTCTGCTTATTTTCTCAAAACACTCATGTCCAGATCTGTGGTTCTAGATTTAACATTCCTGCATTTGAACTCATACCCTTTGTTATAAGACAAGAAATTTGAATTTCATTGGATTGCACATGTACAAATGCAGGTAAACTGCTCCTTTCTAAGGCTAAGTGAGAATGCAATTTAGGGCTGCTCGTGACAAGTGGCAAAGATCTAGGCAGAGATCACTAGACTTATCATGGGTCTTCATTATGGTATAAGGTGATGTTTAAAAAGTTAAGTTTTTAGATTGTCAGGGTCATTAATATTTAATATCATATTTTATTTATCATATTTATCAAAGAAATATCTGCACATCATTAAAAATTAAAGTTGCCCAATTAAATTGGAATGACATCTCCAACCCCGGGACCAAATTTTCTCTTCCAATTCTACTCCTAAGAGTAAATGACTTTCAAGATTTTAAGTCTTTCTTCTGGGATTTATCTACACATTTCTAAGTAACATACATATATCCTAATTTTCAGTTTTAGACATTTCGTATTAACTTATCTCACCGGAAAAAGAACATTCTGTTCTCTTACAGTATACCCTCATCTCCCTCTCCTATGCTACACACTGTAAGATGCAACACTTTTCATGTTATCACTGAGTATAATTTTTTGGTTGATTTGTTAAGCCAATATTGTGATTATATTGTTATAAACTCACAGTAAATATAGCTGAACTATGTACTGTAGTATGATTACATTTTCTGTCATAATTATTTTGTTTTCCCTGGAATTAATAGTTGTCTGTTTTATGTACTTAATGCTTAATTTCATTCATACTGGTCATCATATTCTTCATAATTTATTCACCATCATTTTCTGCTAGGAAAAAAGGGAAAGACATCAGTGATTCTATCAGCTTCATTTGTATTTTTGTTTGGAAACAAATTTCCTTAAGTCCTTTGTCATCCTGCTTCCATCTGGGCTGGTTGTCCTCTAAATCAGCTGCAGATGGTCATCCTGGGTATTTCCTAATATAATTCCTGGGAATTTCCATCCGTTTCACCCCTTTCTTTCCTAATTCTATGTCATTCTTTTCTGAAGCTCAGTACCTCACTTTGGAGGATATTCATGTCCCTTGGCTATAAGGAATTTTCTAGTATTAATTCTTTAATATGTTTCTTCCCTTTAAGTCATGTCTTTCATTTTTATTTTAACCCCTATTATTTGGATGTTGAAATTCCAAGATAGATAATATAGGTATTTCCCTTACTTTTTATCTTTTGTAAGAATTTCTACTTCTAAGAATAGTTTCCTATAGATATCCTCTTCTGTATTTCTTCAAAAGTTCTCTTGAATATTACATTGCCAGCACTTTCTTTCCCCAAATAATTTTTCCATGACCCCTCCCATCTTCAAATATCCTTTATTTTTTGTCCACTGTTCTCTTTCAAGGATACAGTCTCTCTCCTTTCATAGATTCAGTGATTCTTCTCTATTTGATGACATCAATATTTACAGATGTTTTTAACCATAAAGAACTAAAAATCCAATTGAAAACTTTGTGTTCATATCTCAGGCTTATCTACTGCTGAACTCCACTTTAAGTGGATCAGGTAAGAACCCAGTGGTCCCATTGCAGTAAATGGGGTAGGAAGGAAATGTCAGTGTCTCTATGTCTTTTCCCTACCATTGGTCAATTTCACACACTGGAAGCATTCAGTCTTCTGGGCAAGGGTTAGAAATATGGTCCACAGGCATTCTATAAAATTTGTAAGAAATTATAGGGTCCTAACATTTATTACATTTACTATTATGTATTCTCTTAGGCTTTAGTTGTGGTACCTATTCTCTACCCCCAGAGATACTTTTTTGACTTCGAGGATAGAAAATGTTAGTTTCAATCCTATAGGCTTAAGATGGGAAATTCTCAAACTTGAGAAAGAAACCAGGAGATTTAACTGTTTTTGTAAACAACAGGATACCTAATGTCCTCATTTCCTGATCTTCCCCAATTTGCTTTCTTTTTGAATTCTTCAACACCATTACTACTCAAATTTAATTTCCAGCTTCCTTAAGGCTGCTTATTTGTTGCTTGTTCATCCGTGTTCCACTTACCAAGTTTTACTGACATTTCTTACAGAATGTTATCTCTTTTCCTACTCTCTTTGTCATTGTGGAATCTTATCTTTGTTGGAAGATGTGGTGGGGTTAATTTTTTAGTGATGTTTTAGTGGAAATTGAGAATGAATTGAATATAAATGCATGTGTTCTACCTGAATGTTTATAAGTCCTTTATTTTGTAATGAAAAATTAAGAATCAGAAATAAAAAATGACCTGCCTAAGATCTTTAAAATGTGGGCTAAGATTCAGTCCAAATATATATTTTTTTTATCCTGTGCTCTTTCAAATGTAAAAAATGATCTGTTTATTAGAACTGTATAAATTCTTTCAATTACACTACGCAAGAGATGGGACCAAAACCTCTTGGTCTCTTTTTCTTGAAAACTCCAAGGATCTGAAAAACTCTCTCTAGGATCACTATATATCTATAAAAGTTCCACTAAGCTTCATGTTGCATTCTTTCTAAATGATACTTCCTGGATTTGTAAAATATGCCATCCATGACCCATATGTAACTGCAGAAACATAAAGTCAAACTGACACTACTCGGTTTCTTTTTCATGCTTAAGATTCTTTATCTCTCTATCAGCCCTGACTCAAATCTACTCCAAGCCCATTCTGGAAATCATGGCAATAATGAATCCCCTGGAAGCAAGTTTAATTTCAGGATTCAGAGTTCCAGAGTGAATCTTGGAGAGGGGAAATGCCACTAGTGAAGAGTATGTTGTAAACCTACTGCCTCTGTGATGGATGAGTATCTACCAGGATAGATTATTCCTGATTATTTTAGTATCCTTTTTCTATCATTAAGAAACAAATCCCATATTTTTAGAAAATTTTTCTTTCTACTTATAGTCATGTTTCAAATGTTAATTTTATGTAATATTTCATGATGTGCTATCTGTTTTATACTGTAAGAGTGGTGGCCAGAGATGAAGTAAACAGACTGTGTAAGTAAAGAAGTTTAAAATTGATCTTTTTAGAATATTAGGTGATTTTAAAACATTCAATGTGGCTATGTGATTGGGTTTTTGTAAATAAAAAAAAAAAAGATGTGAAAAGGAGCACAATGATATTGACCCTGAGCTGGATATATTTCAGTGATCACAATGGAGTAAAAGTGTTCACCCTTGCTGACTCAGATTGGATTTACTAAAGCAGAACCTGAGACAAGGATTTTTGTTCAATAACCTTTCTGATGGAGTGCTCTCAGCAGAAAGGCTGAGAGGGACACCAGGTTTGGATAAGGAAAGAGCGCAAAGCAACAATGTAGTCCCAGGAGCCAATAGCACCTTAGAGACAATACCACCTAGGATAAGTGACCAGTCTTCTGTATCTTCATGCAAACCAGATCTACAGGAAGGTTGGGATAAGGGTGGAGTGGGCAGTAGTTTCCTGGGCAAACATGTTTCATTTGGCCAAGGGCTATTCTCCTGAAAAGGGAGAAATTCTGAGTTGGTCTCAGCCAACTCTCATAGCCCCTGGGAGATGGAGAGTAGGACAGAAGACCAACAGCATCCTTTACACTTGCCATGTATAATATGTGCTGCAACTTCTGGGTTTTAGCATAATTCCATGAGTCTGTTGTGCTAGAGTGACTGTGAGTAAATAGATCCCCAAAATTGGCCATATAAATATTACTTCTCATATACATTCTAGAGACTGTAGAATTACACTTATTTTCCTTGCAAATTTCTAACAAAACTAAAGCACTAGTAAGAAAAAGACAATAGGTCCCTTTATTTCAAAATAATGAAAGAAAAAGAAAGAAAGAAAGAAAGAGAAAGGAAAGAAAGAAGGAAAGAAGGTAGTAAGGAAGGAAGGAAGGAAGGAAGGGAAGAGGAAGGAAAGAAGAAGGAAGGAAGGAGAAGGGAAAGGAAGGAAAGACCTCTAAGATTGTCACTAAAGAAACAAGACAATTAGCATGACTACAAATTCAAGTACATTGATATATTCTGTTCAAATATATTTTCTTCTAATCATATTTATTGATCCTATACTGGAGACAGCAATGTCTATTCAATGGGGAAAATATTCCTCCTATTCCTGTCACTTTAGATGTGAAAAAAGGACTGAAAAGCTGGAAACCACAAGGCAGCTTTGAAAATTTCTCACTAAATGACTAAGGTCTACACTCACTTATCACCTGTCCAGCGTAAACTCTAGTAACATGGTCAGGAAGACTATGGAGGCCAATCCCATACCACAGCCACCTTATTTTCATAGTTGATAGAAGCTTTTCATATAGGTAATGCTAAGCTCTGCTCAGAAAATTTCATGTATTTGATAATGTATAAAAGAGTGAGAGAAGAGGACTAGAGTACATATAATTGATACTTTTAGTGGAGTTAGCACATATTTTCTCCAATTGAAATCCAAATTAGTTTTCATTTTAAGCAGGCCATCCATCACCTCAATGAATGTGCATTTGCAGAAAGTGAAATGTTGGAAGATGCTTTTGTTTCTTTGTTTGTTTTTGTTTGTTTGTTTGTTTCTGCAGTACGCGGGCCTCTCACTGTTGTGGCCTCTCCCTTAGCGGAGCACAGGCTCCGGATGCGCAGGCTCAGCGGCCATGGCTCACGGGCCCAGCCGCTCCGCGGCATGCGGGATCCTCCCAGAGCGGGACACGAACCCGTATCCCCTGCATCCGCAGGCGGACTCTCAACCACTGCGCCACCAGGGAAGCCCAGGAAGATGCTTTTTCAATCAGAGTACATCCTGGTTCCATTTAAAAGTATTTAAAGCTTCACTTTGTAAATTAAAGATAAGTTTTGATATGTTCTCCTTATAAAATGCAGAACACTTTCTTCTTCCTTCAAAGACAAATTGATGCATGACGATCAAAGTTATTGAGAAGATGGGGAGGTTATATAAGAATAACTGTGGACACTAAGACCTCCCTTAATTTCTCTCTGACCTAGAAATTACAAATATCCCTTACAGTATGCAATGCTAGTTTCAGTAACTTTACAGAGTATTCAAAAGAACATATTTTTAAAAAATTACTAGTGAAAATTTTACTGAAACTTCTCCTTCAATATTAAGCTGCAGGGATAGTAAGAAGAAAATAATATAAATAAATATTTGAAAGCCATACAAAGCATGTTAAATGTATAATATTAATTAACAATTATACATATTATAGTAATGATAACTAACATTCATTTAGTGCTTACTAAACACTATTAAAAACACTTTGTTTTGAATCATTTATTCATGACAAGAACACTAAGTGGGAGGTCCTTTTATTATCCTAATATCACATTAAAACCCAGAGGTCTAAGGATAGCACTAATCATAATGCTTCCATAATATGTAGTTCCATTTTATAATAATATTCAGAATTAGGGTAATCATAACCTAAAAGTTCATTTTGAGCTATTTTAAGAAAAATACTTTCTCTCCATTCGTGAGTTGCTTTTAGATGTTCATTTCTTTTAAGTTATCTTCAAGTACACAATTTAGTATAAGATGTTACTTCCACTTGTAAGTTGTCTCCATAAGAAAAGATCAGATGGTAGCCACATTACCTTAACACATAATAGTGAGAGATGAATTAGGCTTTGTTGATGGAGTTATTAATAATGATCAGTGAGGATAAGAATGGTCAAAAATGAACATAGTCTGCATCATAACCAGGTGTTAACTGTGGTCAAACACAAATACAGACCTCACATAACATCAATTAACTTTCAATGGTAAAAGTAGTTTGTCTAGTCTGTTACCATACATGCTTCTGTAAGATTTTCTTTGTAATTGTCTAAGCAAGCAACAGGTAGAGTAGAGATTTGAGAAGTCCATGAGGAAATAAAAAAGGACTTGGTAGTTTTAATTGAGCTCTGATTCAATATGAAGCTGCAATGAAATGTAGCTGCTAAATGTGGCATGAAAACTGTACTAGGAAATAGATACAGTTAAGATCTGTACAAGTCACGGCAATGCCAGGCAGCCTCTAAAAGACTGTATTAAAGTGTTGTAAATGTATTTTACAATGATAATGGAAAGGTGTAAACTATGCTGGTGAAGGATCCAGAAATGCTCTTCTGGAGCATACGTTCAGCTGCATGAGATTCAAAAGATTTTACTGAACAGTTGTAACAGCCCAAGTCAAGTGCTTTTTCAGAATTTTTCCATCCATTATCAATCTAATCTTTATTATGATTTTTTGAGGTGAGCCTTATTCCCTCATTATTTTCTCATTTTATTGACGATGAAACTGGATTTCAAAACAGTGAAATAATTTGTACTGAAACTCATGAATAAGAGCAGTAAAAATAATGGCAATGATTATTATAGTGTCAGCTATAATTTATCACTGGGTGCTAGGTGAAGCTCTGTTTAAAACTTTATGAAGTTTAAATCATTGCATTCTCACTATAATCCCCAGAGAAAGTCGCTGATGAAGGCTGGAGTCTGAACATCAAGACGTGTTCTTTAACACTAAAGCTTATGGCCACTTACGTAGGTTTGAAGAAGGATACTTAGCCTGAGAAGGATGCTTCAGTGAGAAGTAGGGCTCTGTGACTACTTGCTGTTCAATCCAGGGTATGTTGCCTTTCCTGTTGGGACCTTGGTTTCTTCCTCTAAGTGGAAATGATGACTATGTCATGATACTTTTATAAAAATTATTTATCTTCTGCTTGCCACTGACTACTTTCCTCTCTTGATAATTCTACTTGTTCTTGTCTGAATGATATTTTTTCCTAAATGTGTTTCTGCAAGATTCACAAGTTCTTCTTTAATCTCATTATATTGTTCTAATAGCTTGTTGATGTTTGGTTTCATAGACCTCCGTGATCTGTAATTTCCTTTAGAAATTGAAATTGTTATCAAGTTTTAATTATATTTTCAGTTTTCCTTTCAAAGCTACTCTTTTCAAGCCTCTTTTGTGTATTGTCTTCCATATTAGTCTCAAAGACTTTGCATAAGGTTCCCCTTTTTCTATTTATTTAATCTAATGGGTCTTTATTTTTTATGTCAGCTATTCCTTTTAAAAAGTGTTTATTTAGCATACACAGTCATCTCCTAGTTGCTTGACTTTCTCATTCCATTGGTATTTTCCTCATTCTGATTCTTCAACTCCACTTCAGCCACATTACCATTACAGAGCCAAATCCTGGATATTATCATAACTTGAAATTATCGGTTACTGAAGTCATTTGTTCCGACATTTCATTCTCTGATAATAACCTCTACTTCTGCCCTATTTATACACTTATATCCTTTACATGAATCGTTTAACTTTCTAAGGTCAAAGATTTCATTGTTTAATTGAACTTTACATTCCAGATAGATAGATAGATACGGTAGATAGATGAACAAAGTATATGTGTCCTTTGTCTTTGTTCCCTCTTTATGAAGTAAATCTCATGGCTTATCATTTTAGTTACTCTCTTGCTAATATTCCAAATTTTATCTTGTTCCATTGGCTTCTAATGATATCTAAAAGTCCCAGGTCTTGAGAAGATCTACAAGTTTCTGCATTACTTAGTCTTTCCCAATACCTCAGGCTTCAAGTCTTGACACCTTTTCATTTTACTCTAAGTTGCAGCTATTCTGAAATTTAAAATATATATCCTTGTAGAATATTTCCAACTCATAGTCTTTACCTGCAGTTTTCTTTATCTGTATTGACCATTTTTTCTTATTTCCTTCAGAAATATTAATTGAAGTATATGTCTCATACCCTGTGTTAGAGATGTGGAACACATCAGTGAAAAAAGAAATAAAGATCTCTTACCTCTTGGAACTCACATCTTAGTGGAGTAGGTACACTAACCATGTTACATTAATACATTATATAATATGTTAGAGAATAATAAGTACAATGAGACAGAGGGAATACGGCAAATTAAGGGAATCAGGAATGCTAGAGAAAACAGTTTTGGATTAAAATTTAAAATAGGTAAAGGAGCTAGCTATGAAAATATCTGGAAAAGAAAAAACACTTTAGCAGAGATAACAAGCAGAGGATGTGCTATAAAGCTGATATTTGTTCTTCTCTTCTTGGCTCAAAAAACTAATTTGACTAAGATCAATGAGCTCCTAGAAGAGGCAAAATAACTTTGCTATTTTTTCCCATTGCATCTAGTAAACACATCACACATTTAATTACTATGTGACTCTCAACCTCAACATCCTTGTTGATAGCTCTCATACCTGTCCTTCTGTAAGCAAGAAGAGGAGGAGATGAAAAGGAATGGGAAGAGTGTATCTCATCTTGCTGCCTGATGACCAGAAGACCATTTACATATCGTCAGCTGGAGAATAGTTTTATGGTTATTCCTGGATGCAAGGAAGGTTGGGAAAATAATATTTATTATGTATGCCATCTGCCTAGCTAAAAATTCTATAACAATGGAAGAAGGTGAGTATAGCTAGTAAAAGACAAAGAGAAGTTTCTACCTGTAGAATTTCATTGAAGGATTGGTTGATTGAGGATTATAACAACGTACAGGTGATTTTAAAAGTTCAGTAACAAGAAAAGATTTCTCAACCAATAGAAAAGAGCACAAAAAGTGAGGAGGAGAAACAAGTAGTAGCAAAACTTATTCTGAAAACTCAAACAGGCAGGACATGTGTTTAATAAGGTCATTAGTTCCTGATCATGAGCTGATTGAACTCAGATTGCTTGCCCTTGTGGAAAGGAAGAGAAGGTCCATTATTTGAAAGATGAGGATTATACGTGGGTTATAAAGAAGTGGATAATGTTTTTGGAGAAAAGGAGAACGGAAATCTGCTTTCAAGGATTTGGCAAAAGTTCATACTAAAAACAAAGTTGACTTAATGTTGAATCACCCAAGTAGCAACCTAGATAGAGTCCCACAAATCCATCTGACATGGAATACAAGTGGGGAAATCAGCCCGCTAATGCCATCCCTGTTTGATTTTCTATCTTATATTTACAAAAAGTAAACCATCAGGACCAATGCATTACTTGCTCTGATATCCATGGATCCCAATCATTTTTTGCAAGTCCGGTGCTGAGATGGTTCACTATGCCCCTTTTCTATGTGCAGAGGTCTCTGGGAGATTTTGAGAGCTTATGTTGTTTAAAAAATACAAATGCCACTGACATTCAAGTTACCAATAATTTGTATTTATAACATTACATATATAGAATCAGTAATTATATATATAATCTGTTTAGTAATACACAGTCACATCCTCAATTTTTTAACTTTTGATTATGATCAACTTCAGACACAGACACTATTTAGGACATGAGAGTTTTATTCAATAATTTAAGGCAGAACATCTCATGGTGTCTTGGCATATTTTTCTCTCAATATCTTAAATAAAGGCTTCAGAATTTCAGATCTAAAGAAAGTATTCCTTCTCCATTTCCCTGCCACTCTTTGGCAAGATTGTGTGTCCAACCATAGTGAAATACACAAGATATAATAGCCAATATTTATTAAGTGCTCATTGTAAACTAGACATTTTCTTAATTATTGTCATATATTTATTCATTTAATCCTTAAAATAACCCTTCCAAGAAGGAATCAGTATTATTTTTTTATTTTAATATAAGAGAAATGAGGCCAAAGAGTGAAAGCAACTTGTGTAAAAATCACAAAGATAGTAAAAGGAAGAGTCAGGATTTGAATCTCAGAATTCAATTTAGCTCCATTATTATATATTGAATACAAACACTCGCAAAAACAAACATATTCACACATACATCCATATAAATACACATATATGCTTATGCACATGTAGATAAACTCATGTGCATGCTTTTCCCCTTGATTTGTCTGATAATTTATTTATAAACAAATATAAGATATATCTTAAATTTGTAGGTACTAATAACACCCGCCACTTGAAGATAAATGTATTTCCTTGTTTTCAGTGATTTAGAAATGTTCTTGTAATAATTTCAGCAAGTGGGATACATGTTGGAGTTTTATTTATAAGTTCAGGCAATTAAGGATTTTTAAAGTTATATCTAACACTATTCCAAATAATTTATGTCTGTCAAGGCAGTTATATTTAGGTAATTTGTTTCTTCAGTAAACACTTATTACTGAAGTTTTGAAAATGTGAGAAAAATTTAATACATATTTTTAAAAATTTTCAGAACCAAATCCAAATCTATATTGTCAACAGAAACCTTGATCCTGCCATGATTCACAGTTGGCAACCAATCAATATTCTATGAAGGAATAACTGAGTGTAATAATGAATGAATGAATAAACTATGAATATTTTAAAATGGCAGTGAAAACAACTGACATCTGTCAGTTGTCTTCTACTTTATTTTGAGAAAATGTTATTAACAAATTATTTTATAAAATACATTTCTCATCGCATCAATTTTAAAATTTTACATTTTAAAATAAATATGTTAATATAAAATGATTCTCATCTTTGCACTTAATTCCCTTTATTCTGGAGATGCTGGAAGTGTCACCTTGAAAGTTTTACATGAAGCACTAAAGTCTGTACTTGGAGCTGTGAGGTTATCTCCTTTCTCACCATGATTTATCCTAATTATCTTTTAATTGGGTATTTCAATAAGGTGTCGCTGGAATGCACAGTTCTAAAAACTTAACTCATTAAAGACGTCATTAATTATATTGTCCTTCAAGACATTTTGGATAACTTTCTCTTTTATTTAAACATCTTGAAACATCCGAAAAGAAAAAAATGAGCACAGAAATATAGCAAAACCTAGAAGAGAAGACAAATGATTGTATGTTTTGTTACTGAGTGTGAAATTATATTCATCACAAGAACTTTGGAAGTAAATAAGGAATTTTTATAAGACCTGGACTTTGTTTCCCCTTAGGACTTCTGTGTTGAGAAGGCGATTCTATTTATTTTTTTCTCTTTTTTAAAAAATACTTTGGGTTTGGAAAGAACATGCTATGATTTAAAGTACATTGCTCATGAAGACACATAAACACTAGCATAAATCTGAGCCCTGTGGTTTACTAGTGTATGAATCCTGCGGGGATTATGCAGACTCTCTTAGTCTCAGTTTCTTCTTGTATAAACGGTGGCAGCGAATGAAATAAATATGTTAAAAGACCTATTGTTCTTACATACAGTAAATTATTAGTTTCCTTGAGCCCAGAAAATTTTATATTTCAGTTGTTTCAAAAGTTTAGGGGAAAATATCCATGACATTCTGATATGACAAGTTGACAAAGAAAACAAAAAAGACAAGAGTTTATTGTTTAAATATAAAAATATAACAATGTATTTGAAAAAAGCTGTACATTAAAAGAATAATTCATCAAGATGATGCAAAAGATATCAAATCTATTCATATATTTTACCTCATTATATAAGATAAAAATTTATACACAGATGATTACTTCAATAGATGACAAAAGGCATATATTAGATATATTATTTAATCAAGAGGCCAAATATCTATTCTAAACAAATAAAAAACATTTCCTTTCAATATTTTTCTTTAACACAAAACATGCCAATGAAAATCATAATTAAATCAAAGATTAATTCTATCAGCATTATACTTAAATAATTTTAAAATAATGTATTAAACTGAAAAAGAAACAATTATAGTTTTGTTCATATACATGTTTCCTAATGAGAAAATTGGTACTTACTAGAATTAATGCATTTTGTAGAATGGCAGTACAGAAATGTATGTAAACAATATTCACTATATCTCTTCACTAACCAAGATAAATGTATATATGCATATTTCATGAAAACAAATTTATAAATTGCTTCAATACTTTTATTTCTTTTATTTTATTAACTTTTATTCCCTTTAATTAAAAATGACCAAACCCATGGCCACAATAAGGAAAATGGTTGCATAGTAATATAAAAGAAAATGAGTAAATGAAGAAACATATTACGATTTGGAATGTGAAAAACACATGATGTTACGAGGATTTTCCCAAGATGGCACATTTACCTATAGGTAAGTACACTTAGCTTTCATATAATTAACAATAATTTAATACAAGTTTTATTGTAATGTAAAAAAATCATTCAAAACCCTTCAAAAATATTTAAAACACAAACATAAAAACATTTATTAAAACAATATGTAGGCAGAGGAGAGATTATCCATACCATGTCTCAAATATATTATAAAGCTGTGATGAAAAAACAAAACACGTGTTATTGTTACCAAAAGTGAGGGTGCAGTTGTTTGCCATTTTAAAGCCAATAAAGAGGCAAGGTTGATAAAGGAAAGTTTGCTTTATTTTGGAGGCTGGAAACCTGGGGCGGGGGAGGGGAGGGCAGACTCCCATCCAAAGGCTGACTCCCCCTCACTGACAATCAGTGGGCAAAAGCTTTTAAAGTGGAGTTTCAGGGGTGTATAGATGGAGGGAGGAGGATACATGTAGAAACAGCACAGTCAGCTCTTACACTCCTCTTGAAATTGGTCATGCAGTGGTCTGATCATCATCATCTTGATTGTTTTAGTACAGTTAATCTTCAGTTTCAGGGTTGGTTTGCTTCCATTTCTTTGAGGCCAGCTCTTGGAACTGTGGCAGCTTATGTCATGGCTACAGCCTGGTCATCATGTAGTTAACTTCTTCCATCTGGTTGGGGTTTTAGTGTCTATAAGACAGCTCAAAGGATATGGCTCAGAATATTATCTATAGCCCTTAAAGAGGAACTTAAGGGCCTTGACTCTCCGTAATGACTAAACTTATTATTTAGTCTTGTTGAAATGTTTTCCTTTGTTTCTGCATTTTATCACTTCTCTGATTAAGCTTATTCTTTGGTTAAAGTTTTTCCACAGAGAAAAGGCAGGCTGAGGACATGGGGAGCAAGGACCATAAGGTCCTGCTCCATTTCACTATGATTCTAGCACAAGAAAATTGCAGATATATCCATGAGGTAACTTAACTAGAAGCAGACTCTATGTAAGAATACTAAGGAACCACAAGTAAGTGTATATAGGAGTTGACTTTTCAATAATTTGCCTATTGGAATTTGCCTGATGAATAACGATACTTGTTTTAAACAGTACGAAAAGTATTTAAATGAAGCCATCACTTTGATATTGCGATATTCTCACTTGATGAATTTGTTTTTCCTGACCTATTCTTCTCTTATGATGTATTCTTTCAGTGGCTCACTAGCTGTCTTGCATACTGACCGCTGACTTGGCATTCCACAGAGATATTTTGTTTTGTTTTGTTTTTAACCTGCTTGGAATGTAGAGCAAATGCATCTTTAAAACAATCTGGAAGATTTTCTTTTAAACTCTTAACACTTTTGACAATATTGCCTTCTTATACTTCCTTTAATTAAACATGCTTATCCTCTGAGACTTTTCTATGTAACTTCTCTTCTCCTACAGTGACTGTTTCTTTGATTTTCCATCCAAGTACAAATCTTCTTCCCTTTAGGGTTTCACACTATCTGAATATTCCAGGATCTACCACTCTTTCTAGAAACTACCTACATTTTTTATTATTCTCAGCATTCAAGGACATTTACAAACAGCATAGCATATATTACAATCTGCCTTAATTTTAACCCCCAGTTCTGCTAAAGACTAATTATGTAATAATAAGCAAGTTACTGAAGTTATTTTTCCTTCAGTTACCTTATCTGTAGTGTATAGATATTTATTGCATCGATTTCACAGTATTGATATGATGATTAGCTGACACATTACTATCATTATGATATTATTATTATGACTTACAGTCTTACAATTGCATTTCTGATTTACTCTAATATCCATATGGATGATCTCATCAACACACTGAAATATCTCCAATTAAAATTTATTATTACTGTTCAAGCACAGTCTATGTGCAACCCTCACAAAGATTAGAGTACTTCAGGAAGTCTGATATTAAAGACTACTTCATCACCAAATAGCCCGATAGGGGTTCTGAAAGTAATATACAGTATCCAGTGGGAAACTATACTGTTTAATCCAAGTTAGTCCAGCATACAGGGAAGATTTCTATGAAGATGATTAGATATTGTAAGGTTGACAGAAAGCATATCACAAAAGAAAATTCATACACAGGAAACATGTGAAAAAGTCAGGAGGTAAGTGAGATTATGGTATGTTTAAGAAATTAGATTTACAGTCCAGTAGAGAAGGTGAGAAGGAAAATAGTTGGGAATAAGATGGTGAAACAAGCTGGGTACAGACAGCCTTGAAAATCCCTGAAGATGAGTGTGTGCTTATAATAAATAAGAAAGGTTTTAAAAGAGTGAGATGTTATGTCAAATTTGTTTTCTCATTTTTTTTTTTGACTCACTCACTTCATTTGGAATAAGTAAATGGGAACCCTCTTGCACTGTTGGTGGAAATGTAAATTGACACAGCTACTATGGAGAACAATATGGAGGCTGCTTAAAAAACTAAAAATAGAAATACCATATGACCCAGCAATCCCACTACTGGGCATATACCCTGAGAAAAACATAATTCAAAAAGAATCATGTAGGCACAAGCCTCTTAGATAGCCTCACCGACCAGAGGACAGACAGCAGAAGCAAGAAGAAGTACAATCCTGCAGCCTGTGGAACAAAAACCACATTCACAGAAAGATAGGTGAGATAAAAAGGCAGAGGGATGTGTACCAGATGAAGGAACAAGATAAAACCCCAGAAAAACAACTAAATGAAGTGGAGATAGGCAACCTTCCAGAAAAAGAATTCAGAATAATGATAGTGAAGATGATCCAAGATCTTGGAAAAAGAACGGAGGTAAAGACCAAGAAGATACAAGAAATGCTTAACAAAGGCCTAGAGAATTAAAGAAAAAACACCTAGAAGAATTAAAGAACAAACAAACAGAGATGAACAATACAATAACTGAAATGAAAAATACACTAGAAAGAATAAATGAGGCGGAAGAACGAATAAGTGACCTGGAAGGCAGAAGGGTGGAATTCATTGCCACAGAACGGAATAAAGAAAAAAGAATGAAAAGAAATGAAGACAGCCTAAGAGACCTCTGGGACAACATTAAATGTAACAACATTCATATTATAGGTGTTCCAGAAGGAGGATGATAGTTGAAAACTTCCCTAAAATGGGAAAGGAAATACTCACCCAAGTCCAGGAAGTGCTGAATGTCCCAGGCAGGATAAACCCAAGGAAAAACATGCTGAGACACATAGTAATCAAACTGACAAAAATTAAAGACAAGGAAAAATTATTGAAAGAAACAAGGGAAAAACAACAAATAACACACAAAGGAATTCCCCTGAGGTCAACAGTTGATTTTTCAGCAGAAACTCTACAAGCCAGAAGGGAATGGCATGATATATTTAAAGTGTGGAAAAAGATATTCCATGCAAATGGAAATCAAAAGAAAGTTGGAGTAGCAATACTTATATCTGATAAAATAGACTTTAAAATAAAGAATGTTATAAGAGACAAGGATGGACACTACATAATGATCAAGGGATCAATCCAAGAAGAAGATATAACAATTATAAATATATATGCACCGAATATAGGAGCACATCAATACATAAGGCCACTGCAAATAGCTATAAAATGGAAATTGACAGTAACACAATAATACTGGAGGATTTAACACCTCACTTACACCAATGGACAGATCATCCAAATAGAAAATTAATATGGAAAGACAAGCTTTAAATGACACAATAGACCAGAGAGATTTAACTGATATTTATAGGACATTCCATCCAAAAAGAGCAGATTACACTTTCTTCTCAAGTGTGAACAGAACATTCTCCAGGATAGATCACATCTTGGGTAACAAATCAATCCTCGGTAAAATTAAGAAAATTGAAATCATATCAAGCATCTTTTCTGACCACAATGCTATGAGATTAGGATCAATTACTGGGAAAAAAGCTGTAAACAACACAAAAAAATGGAGGCTAAACAATACGTTACTAAATAACCAAGAGATCACTGAAGAAATCAAAAAATACCTATAGATAAATTACAACAAAAACACTAAGATCCAAAACCTATGGGATGCAGCAAAAGCAGTTCTAAGAGGGAAGTTTATAGCAATACAAACCTACCTCAGGAAACAAGAAAAATCTCAAATAAACAATCTAACCTTACACCTAAAGGAACTAGAGAAAGAAGAACAAACAAAAATCAAAGTTAGCAGAAGGAAAGAAATCATAAAGACCAGAGCAGAAATGACTGAAATAGAAACAAAGAACACAATAGCAAAGATCAATGAAACTGAAAGCTAGTTTTTTGAGAAGGTAAACAAAACTGATTAACCTTTAGCCAGCCTCATCAAGAAAAAGAGGGAGAGGACTCAAATCAATAAAATTAGGAACACTCCCAAACTCATTCTATGAGGCCACCATCACCCTGACACCAAAACCAGAAAAAGATACTACAAAAAAAGAAAATTACAGACCAATATCACTGATGAATATAGAGGCAGAAATACTCAACAAAATACAAGCAAACACAATCCAGCAACACACTAAAAATATCATACACTATGATCAAGTGAGATTTATACCAGGGATGCAAGGATTCTTTAATATAGGCAAATCAATCAATGTGATACACTATATTAACAAATTGAAGAATAAAAACCATATGATCCTCGCAATAGATGCAGAAAAATACTTTTGAAAATTTCAACACCCATTTATGATAAAAATTCTCCAGAAAGTGGGCATGCTACACAGGTGAAATCTATCAAACCTTTAGAGAAGAGCTAACACACATCCTTCTCAAACTCTTCCAAAAAATTACAGAGCAAGGAACACTCCCAAACTCATTCTATGAGGCCACCATCACCCTGACACCAAAACCAGAAAAAGATACTACAAAAAAAGAAAATTACAGACCAATATCACTGATGAATATAGAGGCAGAAATACTCAACAAAATACAAGCAAACACAATCCAGCAACACACTAAAAATATCATACACTATGATCAAGTGAGATTTATACCAGGGATGCAAGGATTCTTTAATATAGGCAAATCAATCAATGTGATACACTATATTAACAAATTGAAGAATAAAAACCATATGATCCTCGCAATAGATGCAGAAAAATACTTTTGAAAATTTCAACACCCATTTATGATAAAAATTCTCCAGAAAGTGGGCATAGAGGGAACCTCCCTCAACATAATAAAGGCCATATATGACAAATGCACAGCAAACATCATTCTCAATGGTGAAAAACTGAAAGCATTTCCTCTAAGATCAGAACAAGACAAGGATGTCAATTCTCACCACTGTTATTTAATATAGTTTTGGAAGTCCTAGAAATGGCAATCAGAGAAGAAAAAGAAATAAAAGGAATCCAAATTGCAAAAGAAGAAGTAAAACTGTCACTGTTTGCATATGACATGATACTATACATAGAGAATCCTAAAGATGCCACCAGAACACTACTAGAGCTAATCAATGAATTTTGTAAAGTTGCAGGATACAAAATTAATTCAGAGAAATCTCTTGCATACCTATACAATAATGATGAAAATTCTGAAAGACAAATTAAGGAAACACTCCCATTTACCATTGCAAAAAAAAGAATAAAATACCTAGGAATAAACCTACCTAGGGAGACAAAAGACCTGTATGCAGAAAACTATAAGACTGGTCAAAGAAATTAAAGATGATACAAACAGATGGAGAGATATACCATGTTCTTGGATTGGAAGAATCAATATTGTGAAAATGACTCTACTACCCAAAGCAATCTACAGATTCAATGCAATCCCTATCAAATTACCAGTGGCATTTTTCACAGAACTATAACAAAAATCTTAAAATTTGTATGGAGACACAAAAGACCCCGAATAGCCAAAGCAGCCTTGAGAGAAAAAAACGGAGCTGGAGGAATCAGACTCCCTGACTTCAGACTATACTACAAAGCCACAGTAATCAAACCAATATGGTACTTGCACAAAAGCAGAAATATAGATAATGGAACAGGATAGAAAGCCCAGACATAAACCCACACATCTATGGTCAACTAATCTATGACAAAGGAGGCAAGGATATACAACGGAGCAAAGACAGTATCTTCAATAAGTGGTGCTGGAAAAACTGGACAGCTACATGTAAAAGAATGAAATTAGAACACTCCCTAACACCATACACAGTAATGAACTCAAAATGGATTAGAGACCTAAATGTAAGACCGGAGACTATAAAACTCGTAGAGGAAAACATAGGAAGAACATCCTTTGACATAAATCACAACAAGATCTTTTTGGATCTACCTGCTAGAGTAAGAGAAATAAAATAAAAATAAACAAATGGGACCTAATGAATCTTAAAAGCTTTTGCAAAGCAAAGAAGGACACATGCACCCCAATGTTCATTGCAACACTATTTACAATAGCCAGGTCATGGAAGCAACCTAAATGCCCTTCGACAGATGAATGGATAAGAAGATGTGGTACATATATGCAATGGAACATTACTCAGCCATAAAAAGGAACAAAATTGGATGATTTGTAGAGACGTGGATGGACCTAGAGACTGTCATACAGAGTGAAGTAAGTCCGAAAGAGAAAAACAAATATTGTATATTAACGCATATATATGGAACCTAGAAAAATGGCACAGGTGAACCGTTTTGCAGTGCAGAATTAGAGACACAGATGTAGAGAACAAAATATGGACACCAAGGTGGGAAAGTGGAGGGTGGCTGGGTGGTGGTGTGATGAATTGGGAGATTGGGATTGACATATACACACTAATATGTATAAAATGGATAACTGATAAGAACCTGCTGTATAAAAAAATAAATAAAATTAAATTTAAAAAAAAAAGAGTCATGCACCACAGTGTTCATTGCAGCTCTATTTACAATAGCCAGGACATGGAAGCAACCTAAGTCCATAGACAGATGAATGGATAAAGAGGATGTGGCACATATATACAATGGAATATTACTCAGCCATAAAAAGAAATGAAATTGAGTTATTTGTCATGG
>NC_041214.2:136480629-136497354 GCF_002837175.3 Physeter macrocephalus | reverse complement strand
TGTTCATTGCAGCTCTATTTACAATAGCCAGGACATGGAAGCAACCTAAGTCCATAGACAGATGAATGGATAAAGAGGATGTGGCACATATATACAATGGACTATTACTCAGCCATTAAAAGAAATGAAATTGAGTTACTTCTAGTGAGGTGGATGGACCTAGAGTCTGTCATACAGAGTGAAGTGAGTCAGAAAGAGAAAAATAAATACCGTATGGTAACACATAATATGGAATCTAAAAAAAAAAAATGGTCATGAAGAACCTAGGGGCAGGACGGGAATAAAGACACAGACCTACTAGAGTATGGACTTGAGGACATGGGGAAGGGGAAGGGGAAGGTGGGACGAAGTGAGAGAGTGGCATGGACATATATACACAACCAAATGTAAAATAGATAGCTAGTGGGAAGCAGCCGCATAGCAAAGGGAGACAGCTTGGTGCTTTGTGACCACCTAGAGGGGTGGGATATGGAGGGTGGGAGGGAGAAGCAAGAGGGAGGAGATATGGGGTATATGTATACATATAGTACTCCAATAAAGACGTTTTAAAAAACACAATAAACAAAAGACAAATAAACCAGTGAAAGGGACTTATCTAAGTGAGAGATTATGGTGGTTTGCTCAGGAACGGAGAGAAGCGAAGTTAATAGTTTTGAAAAATGTTCAGAGGTTAGAACCCAGAAAACTTGGCACTTGATTAAATGGAGGTGGGATTTCCATCTAAACCGACTAACTGGGTACTGGATGGTGTTGCAAATTAGCAATTTCAGTTTCTTACCAACCTAATCTCCCAATTCCACATAAATGCTGCCTTCACATAGCTTTTACAAACATAAAATGCACCAATTGCAATGAAGACACACACACATGTACATGCACCCCCACACAAAATCACCCCCCCCCCAAAAAAAAGAAAACAGTAACTGTACTTTTTCTCATAGCATGGGGCAGAATGATTGCTATGCTCTGTAGAATGGATGTGCCCCGATTCACAGAGTGACCATTTCTGAGCCTTAAAGATCAATATCCCATTATTTGCCAGGAATCGCATATCATTCTAGTTTTCTCTTTCTGTTCTTTTCACTATAGCTGCTTTATAATCTCATTGGGATTTCCAAGCCTTCTATTTCTCCCTTAACTTTGGATCTATTTAGTACTTCTTGATATCAATTTCTTTTCTACCTGGCCTAACACGTGGCCCATCACTTCAAACATTGCTCCAATTTAGAAGGTGCTGAAGTGACAGGTACTGGCTACCCCAGAAGCCTTTTCTTACATCTGCTGTAGATAGGGTACCTCACACATTTATCACCTCAGGGTCTAAAAAGACTCACCTGGGACCTGCATAATAGGCAGGGTTAAGTACTTTGGTCATGCAAACAGAGTACAAATGCCCTCTGCTTTTACGGATACACCAGTCAGATCCTTAATTACAGTGAATTAATCAGATGATGAGAAAGAGCAGTGCAAGCAACTTCTGTGCTGTGGAATCTTGTTTCCCATCTCTAGCTTGTCCCTTAACATATAGTAACATTTCCTAAACATTTCCTAATCTGGTCTCCTTTATAAAACGAAGAGAACATTTCTACTTTGGTTATATCACAGACATGAGAACAGTAGAAAATAAATGTAAATGTTTTATAAATAATCTAAAAACTTTACAACTACAGCTCCATCAATATAGATATTCATTATATTACTATGTCAAAATGTTGATATTTAGTCTAATAGTTATTTTTATTTCTCCCTGGCAGTCTCTAGGATACCTGGTGGTCACGGTCCTCACTTTTGTCAGTTTTTCCACGCATCCTCCCTGCTCTTTCCCCATCATTCAATATATGAAGACAGTTGGGGATGGAAAATTTAATGACTTTTTCTAAACCATACAGTCAGTTAGTGGTTGAAGCTAATCTTAAAAAAAATTTTAAAAACCAAGTCTTTGTATCTGAGGTCTAGTACAATTTCCCCACAATTCATGAGAATGTTAGAAATTATATGTATGCTGCTTATAATTTGTATACTCAATACTCTTTACAATATAAGACTATATAACAGAGAGATCCAGTATAATATAAATGGTTGACATTTATGTACAACTTAATACTGCAGCTTATTTAGATATGTATTATAGAAGAAAGAGTTACTTCATAGCTGGATAGGTCATGTGAGTTTTCTTAAATATTCAAGCCTATTCAAAGTAAAAATGAAAATAAATATTAAGCAGGATAACAACATCTGCATGAGTTTAGATTTCTAAAACTTGGGGAGAGATTAAAAGAAGAGCTTCAAAGTCTTGACATGTTTAGTATTTTTGAAGCCTGTCAATTATTTTATCATCACTTGATATATTATACAGCAAGATCTACATATTCCCTCCCATCACATTTAATTATTTCTTAGCTCTCAAGCAGAGATGGACCTTCACAGTATATTTGAAATTGAAGAAAACACATCATCTTCAACATTTTGAAATTTTCTCAACTTTTAAATGCATTTGTGCATTTAAGTGTTCATCTATATAATATATTGATAACTCAGGCAAGTAATTAATTATAAATTAATTTGTTTAGCCTTAAGGAAATACATTTTAAGTTAGCTAAAACTTCTCAAATTGTCAGCATTTATTTTATTTGGCAGAACTGAACACTCTATTACAAACTGAGATCTGAAAATATTTCAAATGTAGTGTGCAAGAATTATTGCACTCTGATGGCAGTTTCCATAACTGGATTATACATTACTCTGGGAGTTCTACCACCATTTGCTTTAATTTGATCCATTTAATTAAATCAAATAGTGTTATAATCCTCAAGAGGGAGACTACTCTACTTATGATAACTCCATTAGGAATACTTGAAATATGAGTATTTTCATAGTGTACCCTAAGAGCCTGGTTAATAATGCAGTGTAAAAAAGAAGTGAACCTCCAAGGATCAGTAGAAATGCTATATTTTATGCTTCTGTTAACCAGAAAAGTGACAAGAAAGTAAAGCCAGTAAATAATCATAAGAAAAAAATAATAAATATTATTTTAAAATACCATATATAGTGCTGTAGAGTGATTTTATGTAGATCAAAATCAAAATGTGTCTTCATGGAACGCATTTGCTGTTGAATGCTCTTATATGTCTTGAAACACACTGGCGTCCCTAGTATTTAGGCTAATACTTCCTGAGTTTCCATTTAGTGCTTCCAGTTCAGCCCTTCATTCACCCTATGAGCATTTACTGACCACACGCTATTTGTGCATCACTGTGTTACCACATGCTCTTTCTTAATCTTTATTCATCTTACCATGTCTATGTGATGTTTAGTCTTCTTGAGTAAACTATTCTTCTAATTGGGTTGTACTTTCTGTGAGAGAGATTTGATGTGAGGATTGTGTTGAGTATGAAGGAGTTGATGGAAGCCTTAAGAAAAATTTAAGGGAGTAGCATCATCAGTCAGTCAAAGATCAATTTTATAGACAGCTGTTAATTTATTTTAGTTGGAATGGCAGGAGTTATGACCAGACAAATCACTAGTACAGTTTAGGTTAAAGTCTGACATGTTTAAATATATGGATTTTAACCCAAAGGGAGAAAGAGTTGAATACAAACAAGCTCTGAGCCTGGCAATCAATAATTAAAAAAGGAACACAAAAATAAAACATAGCAAACCAACATTTGTAACAACATTCTGCTATTTTTAATGAGTTATCTTATTATTTATCATCCCAATCAGGAGTGCCATAATAAGTTTTTTTAATATTTACTATCAGCATAATTATAAGAAAGGTAATTTCTCATGCTTATACACAAAAAGGAAACATATACACACACATACACATAATCGTTTAAACGTGTCAACCATGGTCTCTATTTCAATTGATAGAATATCACAGCTTTTTTGGATGCAACAATGAATTATGTGCAACCATACCAAACCCAAATTAATTTATTTCTTGAATACATTGAGTTAACAAGGATATGCTTTCATAATTGTTAACCTGTACCCCTGTGGAAAGGATTAGCTATTGAGTTCAGGGATTATATGCAGTTCCCTTTGCCTTTAGTTTTACAGACTTCACTCATTTTCAAAGTTGCCTAAGCCAGTACCTTTTCCCTCATGTCTTTGATGAGATTATTTCATATGTTTATAATATAGTAAGAATCTTTTGAGACAATGGTACACTTTAGAAGGCAATTTGGCAGTTTGTTAACAAAGCTAAATATAGTCTTACCATACTATCGAGGGATTATGCTCTTAAGTATTTGCCCAACTGATTTAAATGCTGATATACACACACACACACACACACACACACACAAGTCTGCACAGAAATATTCATCACAGCTTTATTCATAACTGCCACAAAACTGGAAGCAACCAACTTCTGTCTAGAGTACTTTCACTTGACAATGGGCATTTGAAAATGTCAAGTTTGAAAATGTTTACTTTTGTTTCTGTAATTGAAATTTTCTCCTGTATTTTGTCTATATGTTGATCTTATGTGCTGAAAATCAAGAGAGAGTATTTAACATAAAAAACTGCTACTGAAGAGTGAAATACATCAAATACAGATTTATACCAAGCAATGACAACTCTACTGTAGCAAGTGCATTCAGACAGCTCTCACACTCTGCTGCAGATCTACTCAGTCTCTGTCCTCTGGATATGTTTTTCTAATATACCCCATCTATAACTTTCCACTTTTCCACTGACCCCCAAACTGGTGGCCTGATGGTTGTCTGCTAGTCACAGCATAGACTGTGATACCACGGCTCATACATCAAGTGGCTGGCAGAGGCAGCATCACTGAATATTTTTACCTGCCATCGCTGAAAACAGTTAACTAGTTGGAAGTCCCTTGACAGTTACATTCTGAGTGCAGTTCTTTTTATCAGTAGGCACCAGAATGCTATCCTTGAAAAGGAGGTGCAATTACTCAGTGTATTGAAAGAGTTGTCAAAGGAGTGATTGTCGTTGAGATTTAGCTGAGAGCTAAATTGAGAAGTCCATTCACCACACGTGTCTTACATATGACTAGGTGATAGCAAGGCAGAACCGAGAAGTTCTAAGTAAAGTCCCAGTAAAGCAAAACTTGCATGTTTTAATACATTATTAATAATAATTTGTTAGAATTTTTTAAAAGAAACAGAAAACATCCATCTGGGAATAATGGCTGCACAAGTGTATACTAGAACTGTCTCATACAAATCTGTACATCTGGTCACCTTATATAAATACAGTGACTTTCTAAGCAGTGTAGCTCATGTTAGAGTGAAGTCACTTTCATCTTCTGATCACCTTGGTGGGTTTTGTTTCTAACTTTCAGGAAGAGGTGTTGTATACTCAACACAAACATGCAAAGTTAGATATCTTGAGACAGTCAGGGTAAAGAGAAGATAAAGAGGGAAAAGAGAAGAGAGGGACCAGCACGGTGAGGCCTATCTGAAAGGAGGTGGGGCAGTCAGATGCACGGTATCTTGATGGCCATAAATCAGTAATGGAAAACAAAGTTTCTCAAAGATATTTCTAAGATTTTTATGTTGCCTCACCATATAAATTCAGTGTTAGCTGTGCCTCCACACAAACAAAACTGGTAATTTTCCTATTTTCAAGAAAGTTTTATGAGGATACTTCCTCTCATTTTATGTATGCTTTTCCTTTTTGGAACTAAAATAGTCTTGAGTTTGTATAATACACAGAGCAATATCACCTGTATTTTCACAAAGAACTTGAGACAGAGGAGACCATAGAAAGTATGAGTTTTAAATAACTTAGAAACAGCTCTTGATATTTAGGTTTTGTAATGGTAGAAGTACACCAGTGTTAGCTGTGAGGCTTGAGAATAGCAAAGGGAGTGGTGAAGCTGTGTTGAGAAGAAAGGGCTGCTTTTTTAAAAGGTGCTCTGAGCCTCTTGGTGTGAGGGTTCCCCCTCCCAGCCCTTCCAATACACCAGTGAGACGTATTTCCAAGAGACAGTTTTGCTATGGCAAAAGAGTACAGCTAATTCCATTTCTTTATTGGGGACATTGTGAGTTACTCTGCTAACATGTTAGATGTGTCTGTTGTGACCTCACTGCCCTCATCCTTAGATGAGTCTTTAGTTTTATGAGATATTTCCGCCTTCACAGCACAGATGGAGTTATTGTGAAAATCAGTGTTTCTCAATATTGGCAGCAAATGACTGTCACTTTGGAAGGTTATGAAGCGTACTTATGCCCAACACCTTTTTCATCCTCTTATTCACATTCTTATTTACTTGGTTTGAGCACAAGACCTAGATAATAATATTTTTTAAAAAAGAACTCCAGGGCTTCCCTGGTGGCGCAGTGGTTGCGCGTCCGCCTGCCGATGCAGGGGAACCGGGTTCGCGCCCCGGTCTGGGAGGATCCCACATGCCGCGGAGCGGCTGGGCCCGTGAGCCATGGCCGCTGAGCCTGCGCGTCCGGAGCCTGTGCTCCGCAACGGGAGAGGCCACAAGAGTGAGAGGCCCGCATACCACAAAACAAACAAACAAACAAACAAACAAAAAAAGAACTCCAGATGACTTGACATAGGCCAATTATTGAACAATAATACTCAAACTTTAGCTTGCATCAGAATTTTCTAGAAAGACTTCTTAAAGCACAGGTCACTAGGTTCAGCCTCTACAGTATTGGACTCTGTAGGTCTGGGCAAGGGCCTAAAAATTTGCATTTCTAACAAGTTTCCAGGTAATACTGGTGCTACTAGTCTAGGGACCATACTTTGAGAACTACCAATCTACCTTAGTGCTTCAAAGTTTAATATGTTTACAAATCACTCGGCACTCTTGTTAACATGCAAATTTTTAATTCGTAAGTCTGGCTGTTACCTGATAAGTCACATTTCAACAAGTGCCATAGGATAATATAGCTTGTGTGGACATTAGTATTTTATTTTTAATATAGACATTGAGGTAGATAAAATGATCTCTCTAAAAGTCAATGATCAGAAGAGTTCCAGAAACCATTTCCATTATATCTAGCTCAATGCTCCTATTATTCTATAGAAGAACTGTACCCACATTATATTACTGTCAGTTTTCCATATAAAAATTATTTTGCATTTGAGAAAATTTAGAAATAATGAAGTCAAATTATTTGTTGCAGTTTTTCTGAGAAGTTTAATGCTTACTGTGAAACTTTTTTAAGTTAATAAGTTTATAAGTATAGTATGGAACATTATAAAACTTTTCTCATCAAGGAAATATTTTGATTAAAACCCATCTTAATATTGTACCAAACTCTAAATTACAGGGGACCCATTTTGAGAAATCTTACTCTAATGTTTTGCCTCTCTTCAATCATCAGAGCTTGACTCAAGTAGAACAGATTTCTGAAATATGTATTTTATTTTCTCCACATTTAAAGAGGATTAGTTTTTGAGTCTTGATAGAATTAAGCAACTGAGAATAATAATAATACTTTAAAAAAGAAATAACCTTTGCTAACTTACTCATTAGGCACTGAGCTTTTTTGTCTTCATTTTCATACTCCCAGCACTTTTTACAATGCCTAAAGTAACTAAAATGGTTTACAGTGAAAGATTTCATCACTGTGTATATGAATTACAGGGTATGGAGGAAACTTAAAGAGATAATGATAGCAATTTAGAACCTCAAAAATTCTAAAATATTGGTTGTTAATTGGTGTCACAATAATATGAATGATACCATCAGCATAAGTAAAGCAGTAAAGTACAGGGGTAGATAGAATCATCCCATGTGTATAGATTCACAATTAGAGATGTGAACTTAAACCAAACAAGGTTGAATCTGCTGCCTTTTAAAAGAGTGACTAGGAATTGTTAAATTCTCTCCATCATTAGAACTACCTCTTATTAATTAAGATAAATTTTTTAAAATTACATAGAATGGAACCCCAATTCTATAAATTTCATCTGCCCTAGCCAATAGTTTAGAAACCATACAAAAACATTAAATGTGATGTAAAAATATGAATTCATGAAGTTCTGTAAAATTACTAATATTTCATCTTTTCCTCTGGTGAATGAGTTATATATATATCATATATATATATATATATGATATATATATATCATACTGGGCATAGAGCATGGCACTTTTGGTGTAGCATATTATACATCCATGTCTTTGCTAATAAAAGTCAACTGTCCTTTTACTTACAATTTGCATTAACAGCTCATCAATATAAATGATTTATTAAAATATTACTGAGTAGCGACCGACTGGCTCCGGGGATTGACTGGTAATGGGATATGTAGTCTTTTATTTCTAGGTCACTGATTTGAATTACATTTTGTCAGAGAGTGGAGGCTATTCAGTGACATATGGTGTGTGGAATGGGGTGGTGATGTCAGTCTTATTTTCAGTAAGTGCTGTCCATTTAAGCTTCAATATTTTAAGGAAACAGCACTTGACTCTAAAGCCTGTCTCCATGGATTCAGAACCTTAAAAAATATATATATTTGTGTATGTGTAAAGTTTCTCATGAGAGATTAATGTTACCAAGAATAGGAAAAAAAATATTATCCATTGAAATATTTTCAATATGAAGATATTTTGCATGACCTATGTGGATAGGTTTCACAATCCTGAAAACCAATCTTTCAGGAAAATGTAAGTTAACATGGTCTTTTTAGTTTTTTGTTTTTTTTTTATCTCAATGACTTCAGGAAATACAGCTCTTTAGAAGTTAGACTTTATCTTACTATTAAGACATTAAGATATTTTGTAGAAGTAAAATTTTAAATCTTTTGACAAGTCATAGGTCAAAAGTGTAGAATGTCATAATTGAGAAATCTCTTTATCTAAAATTATTTTATGGTTGAAGAAAGTAAGTATAAAGCTAAAATGACTTCCCCAGTATCATCCAGTTGCCCTGAGCTTAGCGGAACTGTCAGTTGCAGATCAAATCTCTTCTCATTGCTTGTGCCATCTATTGTTTAAGCTGGAGTCTTAATTCATAGGAGAAATACCATTTCCCATTCTTTTCAGGGCAAGATAAATTGAGAAAAAAATTAGGTAAAAAGATTAAAGAGGAGTATTTGAAGATCTAATGATTATATGTAAAGCAAATCTATAATGTGTAGTCATACTGTTTGAATTAATAAGTGAATTTAGCAAGATTGTTCAACACAACTTCAATCAACAAAAAATGAATTTTATTTCTATATATTAGCAACAGATATTTAGAAAATGCTATTTTTAAAGACGACTGTTCAATAATGACAGAAATAAATACTTAGAAATAAATCAACTAAAAGATGTGTAAGTCCTCTACACAGAAATGTATGAACCATTGTAAAATACCTAGAGAAATGGCAGAATATGCCATGTACCTGGGTTGGAAGTCTAAACTTTGTACAATTGTCATTTCTCCTCAAAGAAGTCTTTTGATTCAATGCAATGTCAATCAAACTCCAGTGTATTTGGCAGGGGGTGGTGACGTGGAAGAGTGACATATTTCTTCTAATATTTTATGGAAATGCAATGAGCCAAAAATAGGGAACATAGAAAAATCAGACATTGACTCTATTTAAAACATTGTCTGGCAATGACAAACAGCACTTGCTTTAAAGTGAGGTCTGGCCAGGTAATTTACTTTGAACAAGAAATATGAGCAGAAGTATATCTTTTGTTTGCCAAGAAGAGGTAAAGAGTAGTAATATCTGCCACAAACAATTCTAGGTTTTAGTCTGGATGACTGGGAGAGGAATTCATATCATGACCATACACAGATAGGTGAACATAGTGAGATGTGTTTTTTCTATCTTCTTAGCAGAACAAATAAATATATTGACACCCATTGAGCTTAGAAGTTAGATGAGGACAAGTATCTATGCTAAGGTAACATGACCTCAAAATAACCTTTAGGAGTGAAACATAAACATTTATGAAGGAGAATGACTTACATCCATGAAAAAAACTATATTATTATTGTATTGCCATTTTTGGCAATAACTTGATAAAGTAATCATTTAAAATTCAGTTGTTATATATTTTAAAAAATGTAATAACTTCAAAACTATGTTTTCAGTCATTCTAAATGCTAGTATTTCCTGTACAAAAAGTTACATCAAACTTACTTTTCCATTAATATCTCTATGAGCAAGAATAACCCTTTTCATTATAGTACCAAAATGCCTAATGAATACATCCTTCCATCTTTGTATTAATTACATGCTCTGTGTGTGCTTATGGTGTCCAATTTACAGAAAACAATTTTCTCCTTTATTTATGTTTCTGAATGGTGTACATATGAATATAATGGACAACATATTGAGATGCTAATTGCTTGTATGCAGGGCTTTCCCTATGTCCCCCTTCATGGTTAATCTATTTCACAGATATAATTTAAATCATTCCAATTCTGTTAAAACCATTTTTCCCCTTTGAAGATAATATTCACATGGAGGGGAAAAACCTTAAAATATATCCTAATTAAAATTTTAGACACAGAAAACAGGTTTGTGATTGTCTAGGGTTGGCAGCGGGATGGGGAGGTGACTGCTAAAGGGTTTCTTTGATGGTGATGAAAATGTCCTAAAATTGATTCTGGTGATGGTTACACAACACTGTGAATATATAAAAACAACTGAATTGCATACTTTAAATGGGTGAATTATCTGGTATGGTAATTACATCTTTAAAAAGTTGTTAATGTACACATATATATATACATTCATATATATAATAAATTCAAATATATTTTACATATATTGATGTATATATCTTTTCCTAGATTTTACATTAGTTACCACTGGTAAAGATTTAGATAATACATCATCTTCCAAGGCCATAGTTAGTCATTGATGGTGTAAATTAATGCCATTTTACTTAAAATTATATAGATATATTTTTGTTTATCTATTCATACATAAACTATAGGATGTCAACTTGGAGATAACATTTTGTACAAAACAACAAAATTCATATTTATTTTAATTTTTAATAAATAATAAGAAGCATTAATGCTTCAGTTCATAAATTTGAAAGAATAATTTATTTCATCCATTATTATCCATCCATTATCCATTATTATTTCTGTCTCCCCAGTCTTTATAATTTTCTCATAACTGTACTCAATATATCTACTAAGCTCCAAAATTTCATATTTAGGAAATAGTAAGATTGTTTCCATCTCTCCTTCTATTCACTCTCCTTCTATACTTAATTAGTTTACCTTCAGATCAAATACAGCAGTACAAAAATGTACTTTTAGGTTAGGCATTTTATAACTGGATTTAAATTTAGTTTATTTTTATTTTTGATATTAACAGTTTATACACAATCAAAGAAAATGAAGTGTTATGGAGTTAATCAATGATAACAACAACAAATTCCTCAACCACACATGTGTAAACATGCATATTATAAATACCCTGAAAGCAGGTCTTCATTGAAAAGATCCTGGAATCTTCTTCCTTCGGATTTTAAAAGTAATTCTTTTGATTCCTATAGCTTTGTATTTTTTTAAATGTTTGTTTTATTTACACTTCAATAATAACATTTTTGTTAGAATTTGTTATTATTTAATTACTCTGTTCTAGGAAGACTTCCAAAGGGAAAGTGAAATTTTGACAAAACATCTCCATTTATATCAATAGTTTTATATCATGTGTGCCAACACTTAGACAATCTTTAAAGTTTAGAACAACAAATTTACTTTTGGAGCATGAGAAATAATTTGAGGTGTCAAGAAGTGTTAGAATAGCATTTTAACATGTCTCTATTCCAACTACTTAAACACATTTATGGGCTCTTTCTCTGGCTCTTCTGAGGTAGGGAAGCTCAATAGGAGATTCTGGTGTTTTTCCCAAGATAGGCTATTAAATGGGAAGGGACACAAACTAAAGATTATTTTATGTTAAGTGGATAAAGTTGGAAGAACAATTAAGCTACCCAAGATTTCTATCTCCAAATGTCCATTAACATGGGGGTAAAAAATACACACACACACACACACACACACACACACACACACACACATACACACACACACACACACACACACACACACACACACACACCCAACACCACAGGAGCTAAGTATTAGAATTGAGCGAATCACAAAATTTGGGAGGACTTTGTAAAAATCAGGATGTCAGTAAGACTGGCAAAGCCTGCCTCATACAAACTATCATATTTCTTTAGGTCTAAGGAGATATCAATTGCAAAATGCCACATTGTTTTGTGATCAAGAAAGAAAAAATATCACTTGCTATTAAAATCAATGCAATCAATGCTTTTGATTATAGGACCCAACCCATTTTCAAACATGGGAATTTGTGAAAATATATGTGGCTTAAAACTTATGATTGTGGTAATAAACCAAAATATGAGGAACATAAAGCAAATAGAATTTATTCTCATCCCACAACTACATGACAGGAAAACTGCAGCAGTATGGAAAAGGGAACTAAGAAGATACTCAAGTGAAAATGCTTCCTGAAATGTATAATATCTACAAATGATCACCTAACATTAGATTCCAGCTAATGGTTTAAATAAACCCCTGACCTCAGCCTTAATATAGCAATCAGTGAACCAAGTGCAGATAATATAGAATAAAACCATTAGTCAGCAGACTGTTCCCATCAGCATGGTCGATTACAGGAAAAGAATAAAGAACTGAACAAGAAGTCAGTGTCTTAAACTTTTCCAGTTCCTCAAATTTCCATTTGCCTGTGCACCAGTGTAACTAGGATTCTTCCAGTAACTTTAAACACATTATGAAAAAGATTTGTCCTTCTTCTTTATAACCACTCTTCAACAGATATGTCCTCAGGACATTGGTCTAGGCAACAGGCAACCCATTATTTGGAAGACTGGAAAGGGTTTCACACCCTGAGGAGAAATAATGTTCATTGAGTTCCTGAAAAGACAAAGTATTTAAAGACTATACATGTCAACATGGCCTATGATTATTCATCTGAAATGAAATTCTGCTAGCACCCTCACCCTTGCAGAGAATTTTAAAAGCTGCCAGCCTTTCTATCATTATTCACAACTGCCATTGAGAGGCCTGCAGAGAGGCTAACTTTGCAGCCTACTGCAGGATGCTAAGTCCACTGTGTGGGTGCAGCTGTCTTCAGTTCAACAGAGAGGAAAATGAAAACTTCATTTGACCTTAGGCCTGTGCAACAGGCCTCTGATTCAGTTTAGCAGGAACATTTCAATGCACATGTAATTTATAAACTTTATACCCATATCCCCAGTGGAGCCCTTCTTAACTTGTTAGAACCCAAGGTAGGGAGGAGTAATTAGCACCACACTAACACCTATGGAAACCAGCTAGCACTTAATTTAAATAACTTTAATATGATTATGTCATCATTGTGGTGGCTCCGAACTCAAATTGAATAATTGAATCACTAAGTCAAACAATTCAATATTTTCTAGCGGATAAATGTATTTTTAGAAATAATTTTGCTAGTAGATGATTAATGAAGGTTTTTCATTTCTCCAAACAATGAAATTAATGTTAAATTTAAAAAAAAATTCAAATTCATCTTCCTTACTCGACATTTTTTTTTCAATTAAATTTTGCAGAAGCATTTTAATTGTACTTTTTCATTTGTCATTAATTTCTACTAAAACAAAGTAAAATTACTTTAAAGCAATATAACTTGAATCTTGAAATCTTGGGTGTTTTCAAGTAAATTCTTAAGCACAATGGAGAAATATATTTCTTTCTACTCTTTAATAGCTGTTTCATTTAAAAGCCCTACTAAATAAAGTTCTTGTCTATGATTTCTCTTCAAGAACTATTTCCTTTCCAGATCCTGAATTGTTATTGAAAAGCAGAAATATGGCTTCTTTTTTCAGTAGACTAATGGGGGGGAGAATAGATAAAGTGTATTAATAATAATGCATACAAAGATGCAAAGATCAGAGAGGGTAGGGTTACCAGGTAAATTACAAGACAACCAGTTATGTTTGAATTTCAGGTAAACAAAAAAACATTTTTTGGTATAAATATGTCTCAAATATTGCATGGGACATACTGATACTAAAAAAATTATTTGTGTCTTACCTACCTGAAATTCAAATTTAATTTAGCAACCTATATTTTTATTTACTAAATCTAACAACTCTATGTATTGGTAAACTGAAAGGTTATTTACAGTGAACTTTGTCAGGTAGAATTTCCTTAAAAGTGCTCATGATTGTTAATTTTCTGTGTCAATCTGACTGGGCTAGGAGATGCCCAGAGAGCTGGTAAAACATTATTTCTGGAGGTTTTTGTGAGGTTGTTTCTGGAAGAGATTAGTATTTGAATCAGTAGACAGAGAAAAGTAGCCCTCACCAATGGTGGTGGTCAACATCCAATCTGCTGAGGATCTGAGTAAAATAAAATGTTCATCCTTGCAAAATAATTTTTTTGTGAATTTTTATATAAATTATAATGATAATGCATTACATATCATATGGCATTTATAATGACATGTGTAACTTAGGCTCTTATATGAGAACATTAATACAGGCTCCCACGGATAAAGAGAACAATTTTACTAAGAGGTTCCAGATTTTTAAGGATTTTAGAACAGTAGTACCTTTTGCATGCTCCAGGGCAGTGTTTCTCATTCTGGCACTATTGACATTTGGAATTATCTGTGCATTTTCATGTGTTTAGCTATCTGTGCATTTTCGTGTGTTTAGCAGCATCTCTGACCTTTACCACTGACTGCCAGTAGCAACACCCCTCACCCCAAGTGTGGCAATCAAAAATGTCTCCAGGCATTGCCACGTGTCCCTCACAGGTGGGGAACAAAATTGCTCCAAGTTGATAACCACTGGTCTAGAGAATAAGCAAAATGAAATAATTTTTTATTTAAAATGATTTTAATTGACTTTAATATTTTTAGAGCAGTTTTAGGTTCGTAGCACAATTGAGTGGAAGGTACAGAGGTCTCCCATATACCCCTTACCCACACACATACACACGTTCCCCCACTATCAACGTCCTCTACCAGAGCGATACTTTTGTTACAGTCAATACACCTACATTGACATATCATTATCTCCCAAGGTCCATAGTTTAAATTATGATTAACGCTTGGTATTGTGCATTCTGTGGGTTTGGACAAATTTATAATGACATATATCAAGCAATATAGATTTACAGAGTAGTTGCACTGCTATAAAAATCCTCTGTTCTCTGACTACTCATCTCTTCCTCACCAGCCACCCCTGACAAACACTGAACTTTTTACTGTCTACATTTTTGGTTGTTTTTTTGTAGATATTCTTTGTCATAGTGAGGAAGTTCCCTTCTATTCTAAATTTGTTGAGAGTTTTTATCATGAATGGTTGGTGAATTTTGTCAAATGTTTTTCTGCATCTGTTGATATGATGATATGTTCTTTTTTCTTTAGCATGTTGATATAGATTGAGTTTCAAATGTTGAACAAACCTTGCATACTTGATAAATCCCACTTGATCTTGGTATTTAAATCTTTGTACACATTGCATAATTGCTAATATTTTGTTGAGGAACCATTGATATTTATGGGATTATTGATATGATTGGATTAATATTTACCATAATACTTACTGTGTCCTTTGTTCTTATTTTTGTTTTCCCCTCTTTTTTCTGTCTTTTGTGGTTTTAAACTGAGCTTTTAATATGATTTCATTTTTTTTTTCTTAGCATATCAATTGTACTTCTTTTTAAGCTATAATTAGTGGTCACCCTAGTCTTTGCAATATACATTTACAACTAATTTAAATCCACTTTCAAATAACACTACAATGCTCCACAGGTAGCGGAAGTACTTTATAATAACAATATAATCCTAATTCCTTCCTCCATCTCTTTTATTATTGCTGTCATTCATTTCACTTATATGCAAACATATAACTGAATACACTGATCCTATATTACTTTGAATAAACTGTTATATCAATTAGGAATATGAAACTTAAAGTTTTTATTTTACCTTTACCATTCCTTCTCTGATGTTTTTCCTTTTATTGTGTAGATTCAAGGCTCTGACCTATCCTTTTCATTAAGTCATGTAGTAGTAAGATGTGGGGGGAGGGGAAGTGTTTTATTTATTTATTTATTTTACTATCCCACCCCTCTAGGTGGTCACAAAGCACCAAGCTGATCTCCCTGTGCTATGCGGCTGCTTCCCACTAGCTATCTATTTTACGTTTGGTAGTGTATATATGTCCATGCCACTCTCTCACTTTGTCCCAGCTTACCCTTTCCTCTCCCCATATACTGAAGTTCATTCTCTACTAGGTCTGCATCTTTATTCCTGTCTTGCCCCTAGATTCTTTGGACCATTTTCTCTCTTTTTTTTTTTTTTTAGATTCCATATATATGTGTTAGCATATGGTATTTGTTTTTCTCTTTCTGACTTACTTCACTCTGTATAACACTCTCTAGGTCCATCCACCTCACTACAAATAACTCAGTTTCATTCCTTTATATGGCTGAGTAATATTCCATTTTATATATGAGCCACATCTTCTTTATCCATTCATCTGTTGATGGACACTAAGGTTATTTCCATGTCCTGACTATTGTAAATAGAGCCACAATGAACATTTTGGTACATGACTATTTTTGAATTATGGTTTTCTCAGGGTATATGCCCAGTAGTGGGATTGCTGGGTCATATGGTAGTTCTCTTTTTAATTTTTTTTTTTTTTTTTTTGTGTGTGGTATGCGGGCCTCCCTCTGTCGCGGCCTCTCCCGTTGCGGAGCACAGGCTCCGGACGCG
>NC_041214.2:136478449-136480326 GCF_002837175.3 Physeter macrocephalus | reverse complement strand
GCTGCATAAGTTGCTTGTATGTTTTGGAGATTAATCCTTTGTCAGTTACTTCATTTGCAAACATTTTCTCCCATTCTGAGGGTTGTCTTTTGCCTTGTTTATGGTTTCCTTTGCTGTGCAAAAGCTTTTAAGTTTCATTAGGTCCCTTTGTTTATTTTTCTTTTTGTTTCCATTTCTCTAGGAGGTAGGTCAAAAAGGATCTTGCTGTGATTTATGGCATAGAGTGTTCTGCCTATGTTTTCCTCTAAGAGTTTGACGGTGTCTGGCCTTACATTTAGGTCTTTAATCTATTTTGAGTTGCTCTTTGTGTATGGTGTTAGGGAGTGTTCTAATTTCATTCTTTTACATGCAGCTGTCCAGTTTTCCCAGCACCACTTTTTTCCGAGACTGTCTTTTCTTCACTGTATATTCTTGCCTCCTTTATCAAAGATAAGGTGATCATAGGTGTGTGGGTTTACCTCTGAACTTTCTATCCTGTTCCATTGATCTATATTTCTGTCTTTGTACCAGTGCCATACTGTCTCGATTACTCTAGCTTTGTAGTATAGTCTGAAGTCAGGGAGCCTGATTCCTCCAGCTCCGGTTTTCTTTCTCAAGATTGCTTTGGCTATTTGGGGTCTTTTGTGTTTCCATACAAATTGTGAAATTTTTTGTTCTAGTTCTATGAAAAATGCCAGTGGTAGTTTGATAAGGATTGCATTGAATATGTAGATTGCTTTGCTTTGGGTAGTAGAGTCATTTTCACAATGTTGATTCTTCCAATCCAAGAACATGGTATATCTCTTGATCTATTTGGATCAACTTTATTTCATCAGTGTCTTATAATTTTCTGCATACAGGTCTTTTGTCTCCTTAGGTAGGTTTATTCCTAGATATTTTATTCTTTTTGTTGCAGTGGTAAATGGGAGTGTGTTTTTAATTTCACTTTGAGATTTTCATCATTAGGGTATAGGAATGCAAGAGATTTTGGTGCATTAATTTTGTATCCTGCTACTTTGCCAAATTCATTGATTAGGTCTAGTAGTTTTCTGGTAGCATCTTTAGGATTCTCTATGTATAGTGTCATGTCATCTGCAAATAGTGACAGTTTTACTTCTTTCTAATTTGGATTCATTTTATTTCTATTTCTTCTCTGATTGCTGTGGCTAAAACTTCCAAAACTGTGTTGAAAAATAGTGGTGAGAGTGGGCAACCTTTTCTTGTTCCTGATCTTAGTGGAAATGTTTTCGGTTTTTCACCTTTGAGGATGATGCTGGCTGTGGGTTTGTCCCATATGGCCTTTATTATGTTGAGGAAAGTTCCCTCTATGCCTACTTTCTGGAGGGTTTTTATCATAAATGGGTGTTGAATTTTGTCGAAAGCTTTCTCTGCATCGATCGAGATGATCATATGGTTTTTCTCCTTCAATTTGTTTATATGGTGTATCACGTTGATTGATTTGTATATATTGAGGAATACTTGCATTACTGGGATAAACCCCACTTGATCATAGTGTATGATCCTTTTAATGTGTTGTTGGATTCTGTTTGCTAGTATTTTGTTGAGGATTTTTACATCTATATACATCAGTGATATTGGCCTGTAGTTTTTTTTCTTTGTGACATCTTTGTCTGGTTTTGTTATCAAGGTTATGATGGCCTCGTAGAATGATTTTGGGAGTGTTCCTCCCTCTGCTATATTTTGGAAGAGTTTGAGAACGATAGGTGTTTGCTCTAAATGTTTGATAGAATTCGCCTGTGAAGCCATCTGGTCTTGAGCTTTTGTTTGTTGGAAGATTTTTAATCACAGTTTCAATTTCAGTGCTTGTGATTGGTCTGTTCATATTTTCTATTTCTTCCTGGTTCAGTCTCAGAAGGTTGTGCATTTCTAAGAATTTG
>NC_041214.2:136477905-136478368 GCF_002837175.3 Physeter macrocephalus | reverse complement strand
TCCTTCATTTCTTTTTCATTTATTTCTGATCTGATCTTTATGATTTCTTTCCTTCTGCTAAGTTTGGTGGGTTTTTTTGTTTGTTTTTCTTTCTCTAATTGCTTTAGGTGTAATGTTAGGTTGTTTATTTGAGTTGTTTCTTGTTTCTTAAGGTAGGCTTGCATAGCTATAAACTTGCCTCTTAGTACTGCTTTTGCTTCATCCTATAGGTTTTGGGTTGTTGTGTTTACATTGTCATTTGTTTCTAGGTGTTTTTTAATTTCCTCTTTGATTTCTTCAGTGATCTCTTGGTTATTAAGTAGTGTGTTGTTTAGCCTCCATTTGTTTGTATTTCTTATAGATTTTTTCCTGTAATTGATATCTAGTCTCATAGCATTGTGGTCAGAAAAGATAGTTGATACGATTTCAATTTTCTTAAATCTACCAAGGCTTGATTTGTGACCCAAGATATGATCTATCCTGG
>NC_041214.2:136477237-136477772 GCF_002837175.3 Physeter macrocephalus | reverse complement strand
TGTTTCCTTATTTATTTTCATTTTGGATGATCTGTCCATTGGTGAAAGTGGGGTATTAAAGTCCCCTACTATGATTGTTTTACTGTCGATTTCCCCTTTTATGGCTGTTAGTATTTGCCTTATGTATTGAGGTGCTCCTATGTTGGGTGCATAAATATTTACAATTGTAATATCTTCTTCTTGGATTGATCTCTTGATCATTATGTCATGTCCTTCTTTGTCTCATGTAATAGTCTTTGTTTTAAAGTCTATTTTGTCTGATATGAGAATTGCTACTAGAGCTTTCTTTTGATTTCCATTTGTATGGAATATCTTTTTTCATCCTTTCACTTTCAGTCTGTATGTTTCCCTATGTCTGAAGTGGGTGTCTTGTTGACTGCATATATTCGGCCCTTGTTTTTGTATCCATTCAGCCAGTCTATGTCTTTTGGTTGGAGCTTTTAATCCATTTACATTTAAGGTAATTATCCATATGTATGTTCCTATTACCATTTTCTTAATTGTTTTGGGTTTGTCATTGTAGGTCTTTTCCTTC
>NC_041214.2:136462371-136476985 GCF_002837175.3 Physeter macrocephalus | reverse complement strand
ACTGCTCTTGATCCCTTCTAGAGAATTTTTAATTTCATTTATTGTGTTGTTCATCTCTGTTTGTTTGCTTTTTAGTTCTTCTAGGTCCTTTTTCAACATTTCTTGTATTTTCTCCATTCTATTTCCAAGATTTTGTATCATCTTTACTATCATTATTCTGAATTCTTTTTCAGGTAGACTGCCTACTTCCCCTTCATTTGTTAGGTCTGCTGGGTTTTTGCCTTGCTCCTTCATCTTCTGTGTGTTTCTCTGTCTTCTCATTTTGCTTAACTTACTGTGCTTGGAGTCTCCTTTTTGCAAGCTGCAGGTTCGTAGTGCCCGTTGTTTTTGGTGTCTGTCCCAGTGGCTAAGGTTGGTTCAGTGGGTTGTGTTGGCTTCCTTGTGGAGGGGACTAGTACCTGTGTTCTGGTGGATCCTTCTGGCTTGCAGAGTTTCTGCTGAAAGATCAGCTGTTAACCTTATGGGGATTCCCTTATGTGCTACTTGTTAGTTTTTCCTTGCTGTTTTTAATATTTGTTCTTTATATTTAATTTTGTTAGTTAGATTAATATGTGTCTCAGTGTGTTTCTCCTTGGATTTATCCTGTATGGTATTCTCTGTGCTTTCTGGACTTGATTAACTATTTCCTTTCCCATGTTAAGGAAGTTTTCAACTATAGTCTCTTCAAATATTTTCTCAGTCCCTTTCTTTTTCTCTTCTTCTTTTGGGACCCCTATAATTCGAATGTTGGTGCATTTAATGTTGTCCCAGAGGTCTCTAAGACTGTCCTCAATTCTTTCCATTCTTTTTTCTTTATTCTGCTCTGCAGTAGTTATTTCCAGTCTTTTATCTTCCAGGTCACTTACCGGTTCTTCTGCCTCAGTTATTCTGCTCTTGATCCCTTCTAGAGAATTTTTAATTTCATTTATTGTGTTGTTCATCTCTGTTTGTTTGCTTTTTAGTTCTTCTAGGTCCTTTTTCAACATTTCTTGTATTTTCTCCATTCTATTTCCAAGATTTTGTATCATCTTTACTATCATTATTCTGAATTCTTTTTCAGGTAGACTGCCTACTTCCCCTTCATTTGTTAGGTCTGCTGGGTTTTTGCCTTGCTCCTTCATCTTCTGTGTGTTTCTCTGTCTTCTCATTTTGCTTAACTTACTGTGCTTGGAGTCTCCTTTTTGCAAGCTGCAGGTTCGTAGTGCCCGTTGTTTTTGGTGTCTGTCCCAGTGGCTAAGGTTGGTTCAGTGGGTTGTGTTGGCTTCCTTGTGGAGGGGACTAGTACCTGTGTTCTGGTGGATGAGGCTGGATCTTGTCTTTCTGGTGGGAAGGTCCACTTCTTGTGCTGTGTTTTGGGTTTTTTGTGGCCTTATTATGATTTTAGGCATCCTCTGTGCTAATGGATGGGGTTTTGTTCCTGTCTTGCTAGTTGTTTGGCATAGGGTGTCCTGCACTGTAGCTTGCTGGTCCTTGAGTGGAGCTGGGTCTTGGCGTTGAGATGGAAATCTCTGGGAGATTTTCATTGTTTGATATTATGTGGAGCTGGGGGGTCTCTTGTGGACCAGTGTCCTGAACTTGGCTCTCCCACCTTAGTGGCACAGGCCTGATGCCTGACTGGAGCACCAAGAGCCTGTCCTCCACATGGCTCAGAATAAAAAAAAAGTAAGAGAGAAAGAGGAAGATAAAATAAAATAAAGTTATTAAAATAAAAAATTTAAAAAAAATTATTAAGAAAAAAAAATTTTTTTAAGTAATTAAAAAAAAAAAAGACAGACAGAACCCTAGGACAAATGGTAAAAGCAAAGCTATACAGACAAAATCACACACAGAAGCATACACATAAACACTCACAGAAAGAGAAAAAGGGGAAAAAAAAAATATATCGTTGCTCCCAAAGTCCACCTCCTCAAATTGGGATGATTCGCTGTCTATTCAGGTATTCCAAAGATGCAAGGTACATCAAGTTGATTGTGGAGATTTAATCCGCTGCTCCCGAGGCTGCTGGGAGAGATTTCCCTTTCTCTTCTTTGTTCGCACAGATCCTGGCTTTCAGCTTTGGATTTGGATCTGCCTCTGCCTGTAGGTCACCTGAGGGTGTCTGTTCTTTGCTCAGACAGGATGGGGTTAAAGGAGCAGGTGATTCGGGGGCTCTGGCTCACTCAGACCGGGGAGAGGGAGGGGTACGGATGCGGGGTGAGCCTGCAGTGGCAGAGGACTGCATGACGTTGCACCAGCCTGAGGCACGCCATGCGTTTTCCTGGGGAAGTTGTCCCTGGATCACGGGACCCTGGCAGTGGCGGGCTGCACAGGCTCCCAGGAGGAGCGGTGTGGAGAGTGACCTGTGCTTGCACACAGGCTTCTTGGTGGTGGCAGCAGCAGCCTTAGCATCCCATGCTCGTCTCTGGCATCTGTGCTGACAGCCGCAGCTCGCACCCATCTCTGGAGTTCCTTTAAGCGGCGCTCTGAATCCATTCTCCTCCCGCACCAAGAAACAAAAAGGGAAGAAAAAGTCTCTGTTCTCTTCAGCAGTTCTAGACTTTTTCCCTGACTCCCTCCAGGCTAGCTAGTGGTGCACTAGCCCGCCTCAGGCTGCCCGCCAACCCCAGTCATCTCCCTGCGATCCGACCAAAGCCCGAGCCTCAGCTCCCAGCCCCCGCCCACCCTGGTGGGTGAGCAGACAAGCCTCTTGGGCTGGTGAGTGCTGTTTGGCACCAGTCCTCTGTGCTGAAGTCTCTCCGCTTTGTCCTCTGCACCCCTGTTGCTGAGCTCTCCTTCGTGGCTCCGAAGTTTCCCCTCTCTGCCACCCACAGTATCTGCCTGCGAAGGGGCTTCCTAGTGTGTGGAAACCTTTCCTCCTTCACAGCTCCCTCCCACTGGTGCAGGTACCGTCCCTATTCTTTGTTTCTGTTTTTTCTTTTTTCTTTTACCCTACCCTGGTGCATGGGGAGTTTCTTGCCTTTTGGGAGGTCTGAGGTCTTCTGCCAGTGTTCAGTAGGTGTCTGTAGGAGCTGTTCCACATGTTACATGTATTTCTTTTTTTTTTTTTTTTTTGTGGTATGCGGGCCTCCCTCTGTTTTGGCCTCTCCCGTTGCGGAGCACAGGCTCCAGACGTGCAGGCTCAGTGGCCATGGCTCACGGGCCCAGCCGCTCCACGGCATGTGGGATCCTCCCAGACCGGGGCGCGAACCCAGTTCCCCTGCATCGGCAGGCAGACGCGCAACCACTGTGCCACCAGGGAAGCCCTTAGATGTATTTCTGATGTATATGTGGGGAGGAAGGTGATCTCCGAGTCTTATTCTTCCACCATCTTGAAGCTCCACACTGAGGCGAAGTGTTTTATAGATCTACGATTAGGTCTTAGTCCTTTAATAAACGTTTGACTGTAGACTATGAGCTTCACAAGTGATTCACATGGTTTTTTTGTTTTTTTTTTCATCCATCTTAGGTGGACAGGTTGGCAAGAGTGGGCTACAGTTGGGTCTTTCCCTTCTCCCAGATCATTTACATTCTAAAAAATACCTAATAGTTTAGGCTCTAAAAAAATACCTAATAGTTTAGGCTCTGGTAAGAACTTCCTAGCTCTTACATGCCTGATGCAAACTGGAAGTTAAGATAACAATTATTCCTTAGGGCTTCCCTGGTGGTGCAGTGGTTGAGAATCCACCTGCCGATGCAGGGGACACGGGTTCGTGCCCCAGTCTGGGAAGATCCCACATGCCGCGGAGTGGCTGGGCCCGTGAGCCATGGCCACTGAGCCTGAGCTTCCGGAGCCTGCGCTCCCCAACGGGAGCGGCCACAACAGTGAGAGGCCCGCATACCAGAAAAAAAAAAAAAAAAAGATAACAATTATTTTTTTTAATGTTCATTTAGGTATGTTTTATAATACAAATGTATCCTTCTTTCTTTATCACAATGTAAGCTATATGAAGTATTAATTGAAGTAATCATGTTTTTTTCATTTTATCTACTCATAGACAGGGAATATTTTATTTCAGTACTTCATGGAAAGCCACTTCTTCCCCTGTAGTAGAGGGAATTAAGCTTTATTTACTGACACTCTAAAATTTTTAAATTACTATACTTTACAAACATTACTTAATTTTCTACTCATACTATGAAGTAAATATATATTATTAGAGAAGGGTTTTCTTTTGTTTTAGAAAAATAATGTACTATGGTATTAAGTGCATTGTTCAACATGGGACTTATTTATGGTATTATTTGTAAAGATATTTATAGAATGGTACAATATTTTCTGGAGTTGAATTCCAATAGTATTATTGAATTTTAGTGCAACCAGAAACAATACCAATAAATATGGATGCTTATAAAAATTATTTCTAAATAATATTCATCACTTAATTAAAATGACTGAACGGTCTAAATACTTTAACTCTAAAGAAAAAAATTGTAGGTAGGATTTGACTAAATGCTTATTTGCTTACTCTCTTTTCTTTTATAATTATATACATGATTTTAGGATTTAGAATTCATTTGTAGATATTCACAAGCAACACAATGTATAGACTCTTATCTATGCAGGGAAAATTATAGACGCTATTAGCAAAATTTTGTGTTGTCTTTCTTTTTCACAAATTAAAAGAAAAAAGAAACATTTTTCACGTAAATGCCTGTCAGCCAATAAATTATTTTATTTGTGCAGCTGAGGACTTTCCAAAGAATTTCTAACAGATTTTCCAATACACCAAGTCTCATAACATTATCCACATTATTGGTATTCTATGTTTCCAAAGTTTTAAAAAGTAATTTTCACAAAAACTATTGAAAAACCACAGTTTAAGATGATTGCTTATTTGAACAAGTGCCTACCAAGCTATTTTTCTATAAAGAAGCTCTGAGGAACTTGTGCCACATAACTGTTTAAATTACAATAGAAATTTAAAAGGATAAGAGAAAACATTAATTAGAGCTCATTTAAAAGCTTCATGACAGGCCAACACTAAAATATAATAATAGTTTATAATGACTAACTATACAAATCTTTTCCTTTTATTTTCACAAAGGCACTTAGAGTGTCATCTAAAATTGCTCAAATATAAAATGGTTAATGCTTATAAAATTACTCATTCATTTATTCAGCAAATATGTTCTGCTCTAATTATTTAAATAATACTTGATTAAAATATATGTAAATATATTTTCATAAAGTAAAATTCTAAAGATGTCCACGATTCTATAATCTTAGCAAAGTATCCATTACAAAAGGCTTCTTTGATGTAGTTTATAAATAGGTATGTCATAGTTTTCATAGTCCTTATTCTTACTTTATAAACCCTTTTTGTGAAAAATCCTCAACCATATTTAAGTCACCTAAAAATTATGACCTGAATTTTCTGTGGAGCTTTAAGGCATAAGATTTCTGATGTAAGGCATTAATCTATAGGCATAAAATCAAAATAACAGTTCATCATTTCCAGATAATTCAGCTATGTGGATAGGCGTGACTAAAACTCTACACAAAATTCTCATTAATTTGATTATAATAACTGAAAAAGTTGGCCCTGGAAAACAGGGATGAGTAATATTTACCAAAATATTTAACAACACAGTCATCTTTTTACCATGTTAGGTAAGCAAGTTAAAATTTAAAATTAATTCCAGATGAAGATGATGCAGCTTCAAACAACAGTCAGAGTTGTACTTAGAAAAAGTAAAGACAAGGAGTCTTCATACTACATCTAGCCACAGAATCAAAATGTTTGCTATAATTTTTACTATTCTAATATACAAACAATTTTAAACCATGAAATAATGTTTTTCACATATAGTACTATACTTAAAGAGACAAAAAGAAATACTTACTGGAATTTAAAACAAAATTTTATACAACAAATAGAAAAGTTCAGTAATATGGAGAAGGATTTGTCTGGGTATCAGAAATAATCAGCCTAAAAATAAAATTAAAAAGAGTCTACATATAATAATAAAATATGTAAAACCTTTCAGAATTAGTTTAATAAATAATATAGTCTTGCATACAAGGAGAAATGCTATAAAATTTTCATGGGAAAATTTAATAAAAATAAATGAGTAAGTAAGAAGCTCATCAGTTTTTGTAAGTCTCCTTTATGGACTCCATTTTCTATGCTTATTCCTTCAATACGAGGTCAAACAGTTATTGCATAAGACATCCTATTTTATCCCCAAGCATATTATTCTCTTGCATAAATTACTATCTAGAGGATAATAACCCCCTCCTGAGCCACAGATACTTATATCCAACAGCCTTTTGGACATGCTCACCTGGATCCCTAGAGCTACCTGATATTTAGCATACGCAAAAATAGAACAACTCTTTAGAACACTCCAACCAGCAACTGAAAAACACGAATCATTTTAAAGTGTGCATGACACATTTATAGAAATAGATAATACATTAAAGTATAAAACAAGTCAAAATAAATCTCAAAAATAAAATTATACAGAATAAATTTTCTTATCAAGATGCTATTAATATTACATATGTGTTGATATTAAACACATAAACATAACTAGAAAATTTATGTAAATAGGGAATTAAGAAACATACTTCTAGCTAACCCATGGGCAAACAAGTAAATTACAATATAATTAGAAAATATTTTAATTGAATAATAATACTAATATCATAATTCAAGACTTGAAATCCAGCTAAATCAGAAATTATAGGTAAATTAATAGCTGTACTTACATGTATTGGAAATGAAGAAGGATAAAAATATAGGCATGAAGTATCTTTTTAGAAAATTAGAAAAGTATCAGGAAAAAAACCTCAAAAGGAATAGAAGGAAAGAAATAATAGTGATAACATAAATGGATAAAGTAGAAACAAACATAAAGTAGAGAAGATCATCAAAGCCAGAAGCACTTTCTCTGAGAATATTATTAAAAATTCTAAAACTGCTGAATCCCTTAGGAGATTGATCATAACATAATATTGCATCTGGACTTCTCAGGCTTATTATGTAACCCAACATCTCGAATCCACATTCTGTATTGTAAATTTCACTTTATTGGATAATATTTTCTGTTAAGCTTATTCTTTATCCTAAATTTAAAAATAACTAAATCTTCAATAAGTAAATATTTTAGATTAAAAAATAATATCTGTAAGTAACAAAAGTCATATATAATCCTAAGAAGAAAATTGAAATGTCAGAAGATAATTTAATGTATCAGGGGGTTGATTCTCTTAATATTTAAATAGCTCTAGCAAAAATAACAATGTATCTTTATGCAAAAGTATCCACCATTACAAACATGCTATGTGTTTCAACAAAGGAGATTTACAAATTTGGGATAAGCTTTAAACATCTTAGTAATCTAAAATTGAAAATTAGGGAATTCCCTTGTGGTCTAGTGGTAGGACTCTATAGTGCACTATCACTGCTGTGGGCCCAGGTTCAATCCCTGGTTGGGGAACTAAAGTCCTACAAGCTGCGTGGGCTGGCCAAAAAGAAAGTAATAATAATAATAATAATAATAATAAAATTTAAAAAATAAAATTGAAGGACTTCCCTGGTGGCGCAGTGGTTGCGTGTCTGCCTGCCAATGCAGGGGAACCGGGTTCGCGCCCCGGTCTGGGAGGATCCCACATGCTGCAGAGTGGCTGGGCCCGTGAGCCATGGCCGCTGAGCCTGTGCGTCTGGAGCCTGTGCTCGGCAACGGGAGAGGCCACAACAGAGGGAGGCCCGCATACCACAAAAAAATAAAATAAAATAAAATAAAATTGAAAATTAAAACAACAAAATATATGTGTCCACAAATGGGCAACAATGAGTCGAGTGCTGGGTTATAAAATATAAATATTTTGTTAAAGAGAAGGCAGAAGCAAATTGGTCAGCAATTTGAAAAGCCCCAGGTTTCAAGGTGCACCATTATGTAATTGTAGTTCTCCTGAGAGATTTATCAATTTTAAAAATGTTTCAGAGATCCAACTTTTGTCTTTGATGGTTATCTCTAGTGTATATTTTTCTATTTCATTGTGCTATCATCTTTATTATTTCCTTCTTTTCTTAAATTCAATAAAATAATGAAATGTTAGGTGGGCATGAAATTCCTACTTGTATTTGTTCTCTACTGCTGTGTAACAAATTACCACAAATTTTGTGGCTTAAAACATTATCCATTCACTAGGTCACAGTTCTGTAAGTCAGAAGTCAGGCAGAGCACAGGTGGGTTCTCTCTGAGTGTCTTATAAGGCTGAAATCAAGTTGTTGGCTGAGCTTCATTTCCTTTAAGATACTCATTCTCCTCCAAGCTCATTCAAATTGTTGGCCAAATTTAGTTCCTTTTGGTTCTAGGATTGAGATATCCATTCACTTCCTGGCTGGCAGCTGGGGACCCTTATCTGCTCCTGGAGACTGTCTATATCCCTTGTCATGTGGCCCCTCCATCTTCAAAGTCAGCAACAGAGCATCTTCTTTATGTAGAATTTCTCTCACGATTTAAATCTCTTCTTTAGGAAGAGTCACTTTTTTTAGATTTTTATTCTTTAAAATTTTTTTAAATTGAATAAAACGTTCCTTAAATTCTGTAGTGCTTTACAATTTTCAAAATTTTCACACACATGATTTCATATAATCCTATAGTAACTGTTTTTTTCCCATCCTTGTATTGCCCCTCCCCCCTTCCCTATCCCCACTGGTAACCACTAGTTTGTTCTCGGTATTGGTGAGTTTGCTTCTTTTTTGTTTTATTCACTAGTTGGTTGTATTTTTTAGGTTCCACATATAAGTGATATCACACAGTATATTTCTTTCTCTGTTTGACTTATTTCACTTAGCATAATGCCCTCCAAGTTCATCCATGTTGCAGCAAATGGCAACATTTCATTATTTTTTATGGCTGAGTAGTATTCCATTGTGTATATATATTGTACCACATCTTCTTTATCCTCTCATCTGTTGATGGATGGTTAGGTTGCTTCCATACCTTGCCAATTGTAAATAATGCTGCTATGAACATTGGGGTGCATTTATCTTTTCAAATTAGTGTTTTTGCTTCTTTCAGATATATACTCAGGAGTGGAAATGCTGGGTCATGTGGTAGTTCTGTTTTTAGTTTGAGAAAACTCCATACTGTTTTCCACAGTGTCTGAACCAATTTTCATTCTCACCAACAGTGTACAAGTGTTCCCTTTTCTCCATATCCTCATCAACATTTGTTATTTGTGTTCTTTTTGATGATAGCCATTCTGACAGGTGTGAGGTATATTTTATTGTGGTTTTGATTTTTATTTCCCTGATGATTAGTGATGTTCAGCATCTTTTCACATGCCTGTTGGCTATCTGCATTTCCCCTTTGGAAGAATGTTTACCTGGTTCTTCTGCCCATTTTTAAATTGTGTTGTTGGTTTTTTGATGTTGAGTTGTATGAGCTGTATATATGTTGGATGTTAATTAACTCCATATCAATTATATGATTTGCACATATCTTCTCCCTTTCAGTAGATTGTCTTTTCATTCTGTTGGTGGTTTCCTTTTCTGTGCGAAAGCTTTTAACTTTATTTAGGTTCCATATCTTTATTTTTGCTTTTGTTTCCTTTCTTTAGGAGATGGATCCAAAAAATATATTGCTGTAAATTATGTCAAAGAATATTCTGGCTATGTTTTCCTCTAGCAGTTTTATAGTATTTGGTCTTACATTTATGTCTTTAATCCATTTTTAGTTTATTTTTGTATATGGTGTTATAGAATGTCCTAATTTCATTCTTTTACAAGTCGCTGTCTGAATTTCCCAGAACCACTTATTGAAGAGACTAGCTTTTATCCATTTTATATTCTTACCTCCTTTGTCATTAATTGACTGTAAGTATGTGGGTTTATTTCTGGGCTGTCTATTCTATTCCATTGGTCTTTGTGTCTGTTTTTCATGTCAGTATCATACTGTCTTGATTACTGTAGCTTTGTAGTATAGTCTGAAATCAGGGAGTGTGATTCCTCCAGGTTTGTTATTTTTTCTCAAGATTGTTTTGGCTATTCTAGGTCTTTTGTGTTTCTATACAAATTTCAAAATTATTTGTTCTACTTTTATGAGAAATGCCTTTGGTATTTTGATAGATATTGCTTTGAATCTGTAGACTGCCTTGGTAATATAGTCATTTTAACAATATTAATTCTTCCAATCCAAGAACACAAGAGTCACTTTCAAAGGTGTACCTGCTTGGTAAGGCACACCCAGGATAATTTCCCTGTCTTAAAGTCACTGTGCCATATAACATAATGTAATCAATGGTGTTATCATCCCAACATATTTGTAAATTTCAGACATTGTATAGGAAGTATACACCACAGGGTGGGAATCATTGGAGCAAACTTAGAATTCTGTCAGTCACACTAAGAGCAAATAAAATAAAAAATGCTTAAGATATTAAACTAAAAATCATATCATGAACACACACACATCACTGAAAATAATGACATCAAAAGATTCAAAGTTTTCATCTGCATGTGACAAGATTTCTTTTTGCTTTCCTTTTCCATTACAGTGATTTTTATACTTTAACATTAATTAAATAATTATTATTTTATTAAAACCCTCTTCCAACATTATTGTGGACATTTTCAGTTTTATTATATAAATGCTATTGCAAATTTTGACTGATAACCTTTATGTAAGAAAAATAAAATAATTCTAATTCGGCTAGTAGAAGAGAACCCATTGGGGAATTTAATATATAAATGCAAACTACTTTTTTTTAAAACATAGATTCATTTTGGATATAATGAAAGTGGACAGGTTGATATCACAAAACTATTGTGATAAAACCATGTATAATAAAAAAGAAAATATTATTTTTCAAATAGCCTTTCTGGTAAATCTATATTTTCATATTTGATTTTAGTTCAAATGAAAACATTCCTATCTATTTACCTCTGTTACATATGCCATTCATTCTGATTATTATTAAACCCAAAGCTGACTTTACTCTTTCACCCACTCTGCTTCTAGTGGCCTCCTCTACTCAACAGTCAGATTACATATGTTCATGGAATTGAAACTCATCTTCCCCTTAACTAAAGGAGAACAACTGGAAAGGCAGAATTGAGTAGAAAGCATACTGCAATCTGAAGCCAAATATAAGTAACTTTTCTGTGTATGTTATAATAAATCACGTGGACTCATATTCTCTTCTATTATGCAGAATTAAAAGATGTATTTCTCTATTCATATGCCACAATACTTTCATTATCATTTACAGATTTTTCCATTTTTCCATTCATTCTCATCATTTTCTAAATTCCCTGCCATTACAAAAGAAAAAAATAACTCTTTTAGGAATGAGATAGAAATGCAAACAAGTGTTAACTGTCATTTAAAAAATAAAATTATTTAAAAAAATTATTTAAACAATTTTGAGGGAGAACTGTTTTACTAAAAGCTTAAGAAGAACATGGCATGAATATCAAAGGATGTTTATAACAATTGTATACAAAGAAGAAATTTCTAGCAGAGCCTAAATATGGAACTTTATTATTTTATAAGTGATGAGATACTCAATATTCTATAAGTAAAGAGATAATTAATTTTTTTCCCTTAGCAAGATAATTAGTGGTTCTTGCTTTTTCAAGTATAAAGACAGAAAGACAATTATAGAAAGACAATTAATTGTTTTCTTTACCTGAAATTGCTTCTTAATCACCTAGTTATTCCTACTTGATGAGAAGCTAAGCAGAAGAAATGGAAATTATAACACTCACATGCATTAACAAGAGTGTGATATAGCAGGGGTTTTATTAAAATGTGCATTTCTAGTTTTCATTTTTAGTTAACTTCTATTTTAAATGCAGGGTCTCTATTTCAAAATAACGTAGTTCCTGAGACAAAGAAGAAAGGGAAAAAGAAGAAAAGAGCCAATGCATAATTCAAATAAAGGTAACCAGAGAGAAAAACATGGCATTGTTTATTTGTTATTAGCACTGAATTTTAATTTTTGACATGAAAGTATTTTATGTTAATATGAAGACTATGTTTACATATAGACTAGGTTTATATCAAATTTTGCTAAATATGGGATTATAGTTTTAGTTCCCTGAAAATAGTGGCTATAATATATAACTGATCTTATATATTTTTGATTATATCTTTAGTTGGTATAATTGGTCTTAGCCATGCCTTCTAAGTGGAAATGTAACCATAATATGTGTTTACAGAAAGCTTTCAAATAGTTATAGATGAAAAACTATGTATTATTTGTTTCATAAAAATATAAATGTATAAAATATAAAGCATTATCTTATTTATTATCTAATGTAAATACATGCTTAGTATTCTAGCCTCATGTATTCATTTAGTGATGAAATCTCATTTTGTTTGATTTGTTATTATTTTGCAGTACATCTGACATGCCTAACAAAAATCTTAACAAACTTATATTTTAAAATCTGTTTTACATTTAGACCTTTAAAGAAAATTCTTGCCTTAACTGTCTCCATAGTTTTGGCAAATAAATGTCAACCTTATGGTTATTCTGCAAACTAAAGTAACTGAATGAAATTGATAAATATAATATCAATGTTCCCACACAATGTTTCAAATATTTAATTTGCATATTTAAGGAAAGGCTTCTCAAATTATCTTTTAAAAATCAAATAACAAGATTTTGAAATTCTACTCTTGTAAATTAAATATTATGATTTAATTTAAAACTAGATATTTCATTTTTCCAAATATTATTTTAATTAGTTTAATTTGCATGCAAATATTTTATTGTGCTGTATTATATTAATTTATGAATGCTATTACTACCTTGTCATTTTTTTAAAAGTTTTATTGGAGTATAGTTAATTTACAGTGTTGTGTTAGTTGCAGGTATACAACAAAGTGAGTCAGTTACACATATACATATAGCCACTCTTTATTTTGTTTCTGATTCTTTTCGCATATAAGCCATTACAGATTACTGAGTAGAGTTCCCTGTGCTATACAGCAGGATTTTATTAGTTATCTATTTTATACATAGTAGTGTGTAAATGTCAATCCCAATCTCCCAATTTATCCCTCCACCCCTTATCTCCTGGTAACCATAAGTTTACTTTCTACATCTGTGACTCTACTTCTGTTTTGTAAATAAGTTCATTTGTACCCTTTTTTTTAGATTTCACATATAAGCAATAACATATTTGTCTTTCTGTGTCTGACTTACTTCACTCAGTATGACAATCTCTAGGTCCCTCCATGTTTCTGCAAATGGCATTATTTTGTTCTTTTTTATGGTTGAGTAATATTCCATTATATATATATTTACCACATCTTTTTTTTAATTTTTGAATTTTATTTTATTTTTTATACAGCAGGTTCTTATTAATCATCAATTTTATACACATCAGTGTATACATGTCAATCCCAATTGCCCAGTTCATCACACAACCACCCCCAACCACCCCACCACTTTCCCTGCTTCATGTCCACATGTTTGTTCTCTACATCTGTCTCAATTTCTGCCCTGAAAACCAGTTCATCTGTACAATTTCTCTAGGTTCCACATATATGCATTAATATACGATATTTGTTTTTCTCTTTTTGACTTACTTCACTCTGTATGACAGTCTCTAGATCCATCCACGTCTCAACAAATGACCCAATTTCGTTCCTTTTTATGGCTGAGTAATATTCCATTGTACATATGTACCACATCTTCTTTATCCATTCCTCTGTTGATGGATATTTAGGTTGCTTCCGTGTCCTGGCTATTGTAAGTAGTGCTGCAGTGCACAATGTGATGCATGTATCTTTTACCTTGTTATTTTTAAGGGTCTTTTGTTTTTTGTTTTGTTTTGTTAATTAACAATTTTGAATCTGAAATATGTGGAATAAATCAGAGTCACATTTCCAGATTTAACCAATCCCTGTCATGACTTAGATCCGACACTGTGAATTGTTATACTCAGAACACGATCTCATATTCTTTCTCACAGTTCAGTACCCCTTCTGACTCTGCTTGCTTCCTGCAAGTGCACAGCTCACCTCCTACCCTACAGAAACTCTTCAATGTCCTCTTCTCCATCATGATTATGATAGTGAATAGAGCAGTTCTACCAATGTAATGCCTCCCAAAGATCCTCCTTTCTATTGTATGTTCCCTGTTCTCTCCTCCAACCCAAGGACATCATCTGAGGTACACTGTAGCAGATTCAAGTTAACTTCACATTTAAACTTCTCCACTTTAGTCTAGTTCATATGCTGTTTTAATTAAAATTTCTAAAAGAAAGCTTCTGCACTGTTCTTTAGCCCACCAGTACCACTATGGGGCTGGGAGTCAGTTCAGGTTGCTTAGGGCTTTTGCCCTAAAGGCCATTAAATATTTTGAATTATCACCATATCAAGTGCCAACTAAAATGATGAATCTTAGGTGAACATTGTTCAAGAACATCTTTCGGTTGGTAACAATTGTTAACATAATCATCTCTGTTATTTCAAATTGTTAATTAAGGAATTACATGATGCCAAGACACATATGAATCAAACTATCAAAAGTTAAATACAGGGCTTCCCTGGTGGCGCAGTGGTTGAGAGTCCGCCTGCTGATGCAGGGAACACGGGTTCGTGCCCCGGTCTGGGAAGATCCCACATGCCACGGAGCGGCTGGGCCCGTGAGCCATGGCCGCTGAGCCTGCGTGTCCGGAGCCTGTGC